>NC_056747.1:483752671-483815171 GCF_019279795.1 Protopterus annectens | reverse complement strand
CAATAGGTACATAAATGTACTTCAAAGTCACTAAAACACACACACACTAACATAAAGATTTAAAAGTTTAGTGCCTTTGTCTTTAATCAGATCAGACTTATTCAGAACTAGACAACACATAAAAATTTTACCTTAAATAGGCAGTAATTGACATTAATACAAATCAATTAACTAATCACAGCTAAGTTTCAGACAGTTTCTATAAACATTTGATGTTAATAGCCTAATTCAAGCCTGAGGGCACAATAATATTGAAACTAATGTGCCATATGAATTCTTTTTTTTCTGTAATGCAATGTTTAAATCCACTCCTCTTATGGTTTCTTGGATAAAATGCAAGACAAAGAATACAGACTTCTTAAAATTAACAAGTGGTAAAGTAAGTTTATATAAAATACTCATTCTATTTTATTCTTAATGGCATTTAAATGCTCCTTAATTCTTATTGACATCTTTCTAATAGTATTAACTATATAAAATGCACTGTAGGTTGTGCATGTAGAAATGTATACAATATTTTATGAGGATTGGAACAGACCATTTTGTCCTGGGACATCTTCAAGTAGGGCTAGATATATAGATTAGCAGAAATTAAGAGAATAAGGGGGAGGATAGGGTTAAATGGGATGGAGGGATGTTTAGGAGGAAATGAGGTAAGGGTAGGGAGGGGCTTAGAGGGTTGTGTCAAGTGTAACTGAGGTAGGAGTCACATTTTTGGCCTGAACTTGCTAAATTCAGGGTACACCCATGACGACCTGTAGGTATTCTGAGAGAAAAGGTGTATACAGCAATACATTATTATACGCATAATTATTTTTTTTTCCCCCAGACAATTTGGATATGGGCAGGGGGTGTTTATGCAGGGCTTGGCTGTATGGTTTTCCACCATAGGCCTGTTCCCTTTGGCTACATGTTTTCAGTGGCCTGGTTTTGGGCAAGGAAAGGAATGGAGGGTGGTGCTTCAAGAAGTTTATAGTGGCAGCCTTAGTGTATCATCATACTGAGATTTCACAAAGGTAGGAGAATAAAGCTCTTTACCTTTTGAATTAAGAATGGCTGTAATTTCTGTTACCAGTAATGCAGTGCTGTATTGTGCTTCAGGTAGAATATTAGAAACATGATTGGCATTTTGCTTTACCATTTTGTGTTAGGTAATTAATGGTAGTATCCATGCTCTGACTGGCACGTGTTACCTATAAGTTGGTAATCACTGCATGCTCATTTAATATTTTCATCAATGTAGTCTCCTAGTTGTGTCACTAGTAGTGTATGATTGTGTTCTATGGTGCAAACAATGACATACAGAAAAAAACAAAACAAAAATGGAAAGTAAACAGTGCTCTTTGGGGTCTTTCTTATGTGAGAGGAGAACGGCAGGGGATGAGGTAGTTTGAATTGTCGCTGGGCGACTTAGCTGTGGTTGCCCATTTTCTGACAGGTAAGAAGATTATTTACAGCTTGTAGTTTTAGTTTCAGAGAAATTTTTAATGTGACTTGCCACTTTGCTCAGATGTGGGTATTCCTCATAAAATTGGTAGGCTTTTGACGGGTCACATGATTGCTTGGAGGGTGGGCTCGTTGAATGATGAGGCCTGCAGTGTTGGTGGGGCATCGCATGCTCTACTTGGCATGTGTTCTGGTGTGTCCGTGCATCCTATGCTGGGTGTTGTTGGTTCAGTTTCTGGTTAACTCTTTTTGTCGGCGCAACCTTGTTGGATTTGTTCGGGCCTTGCTCAGAGTTTCTGCTGCTGTTTTGGGGCCTACCATTGTGTCTTGATGGAATATGTATTGCTCCAACATTGGTATGGCTTTCGGAGACGTCAACCCTGGTGCTGACAATGAGGGGAAGGGCTGTGGTTTTGATGTTGAGTAACTGGTCCATGTTTTGGATAGGTACACGGATGACGTGTGTTGGAAGGAGGGTTGGGGAGAGCAGTTGTTTCTTAATTTCCAGTCCAGTCAGCCAGGTTGATTTATAGTTTGTATGAATTACTGTGGTGCTTGTTCCCTAGTTTGATATCGGGGGACCAACTGTTAGTCAGTTTGTATTCCTTAAAGTGTACAATATGCGTTTGATCTTAATTTATATTGTGCATTGATGACCCATTACAGTGCTTAAGTGTGCATTAAATACTTCACAGCGGGTGAGGGCTATTTGCATGGTTTCCCTCAGCCAGGGCTGTGAGCAGCTTGTTTTTTTTTGGTGGGCTTTCAGCAGGGTACAGCCTCATTTGTCACCATGCATGAGTGCTGCTTCTGAACTGTGGGACTTTTCATAGATTGGGAAAAGAGTCAGGAATGTGAACTTTTTAGAACAATGATGACAATCCTCAGAAGGTCTCTTGGCTGTTCTGGTAACAGAGTGCTCAGATTGTGCCTAGTGATTTTGGTCACTACTCAATTTTATAAGACTGCAGTAATCCTGCTGATAGTACAGTCCTTGATCTGTTTGAGGAGGGAGGTGTAAAGGGTCCCTTTGGGCCGAGTGACAAGTTGCTAATAAAATCAAGGTTTAGAAATCCGTTAACTATTTTGTGGCTTGTTGGGGTTTAAGGAGTGCATAAATGGATGATTGGGTATACATTTAAAGGGGTTTCTATTTGTCAGCAATGTCCAGCATAGCTCTTTAGTTGTCAAATTAATTTTGTTTTGTTTTTTTTAATGGAACATGCTTGCTTGGTATTTACAGCAAACTGGCAGGGCAAGGGTCTGTGGTGTTCCTAATTACAGCATGTTGGACTGTATTTTATTACTACTCAGGGGAAAATGTTAAAAGCAGATTTGCCCGCAAGATGGGCTGTACTATGCAGAACCATACACACCCTTCTATATATAATAAATTATAAAGCTTTATATAGCTGTATGTATGCTACTCAAAAAAAAAAAAAGAAAAAGCCGGGTGGCATGATTTAAATAATTTAATGGCACCATGAAATGTGTGGGTGTTTCATATGGGTAACCATGCCCACGCCTGCAACTTGAGGAGAGCTTGGGAGTCAAGCATACCAATTTGTGTTCTCTGTAAATTTGGGGATCACTTTGGCTAATGTTTGCTGTGTGCTGTGCCATTTCTGCTAGGAGGGGGACAGTAGAGAAGCCTTGAGATGAGTGGTTTACAGGAGGGTGGATGGTGAAGTTGTTGACTATATAGAGGAAAAGTGGTTTATCACTCATCAGTTAAATATTGGTGTTATGTGGCAACTTACTGGCTAGTCAGGAGAGCTGACAATTAGAAACTGATGTTATTAAAGTACTGGTTGGATTACCGATAAGTTTGAATAGCTCTAGTTTAAATGGGTGGCAAAGAAAGAGAAAAGAAATAGACTGAAGGGAAAAGGGAAGTAAATTTAAAAACAAAATAAATAAAACATAGTTTTGGGCCATTGCCTCATTGTTTTTATGGCTTTGTTCAGATGTTTTGCTCCGAGGGGAGAGGTGCCACTCACATGTGGGAATTTGCTACAGTCTCCAGACTGGGCAGCTAGTTTAAAGCTGGAGGTAAGGAAGGTTGCAGTGAGATTGCTTTTGCTGTACAGATGGAACATGGAATCTCATATTTAATTAGGGATGGAGTGCTTCTCTTTTCCTCACCCCTTTCTAAGCACGACAATTTTCCATATTACCCCTGCAAGGGTAATGTCACAGGGGTAGTGTTGGTAAAGCAGATGATGAACAGGGAGGCAGATTTAAGCTCATTAATTATGCCCTTTCTAAAACTTTGGGTTTTTCAATTTGGGGTTCTCATACCTGACAAATAACATAATATAGATGGTAAAGGGGGGAGGTTATAGTGAGCAAATTTTTTATTGTTTCAGTTCTGGTAAGGCAAGGTGATTAATCTATTTTCTCTTCCTGATGGTGGAGGTGCGGTATTAATTGGGCTGCAATTGGTGACCTGAAGGAAGAGGATTTGGAAGTGATGAAACCTGTTTCAGTGGATGTTCTGGTCATTTGTGTAGTGCACAGTGACATCAGAGATGGGTTTGCACTGAGTGAGCAGCGTTCAGTGCCCTGATGAAATGACTTTGAAAGGTAATGGATTCTTTTTGGGAGATTTTGATTGTTGAAGTCATGCACGATAGGGTTGCAGAGGAAGGTATGTTTGGGTCAAGGTAAGGCAGGGCTGGGGGTTTTGTATAGGGAGTTTGGGGTTTACAGGTGAGGTAGAATCTCAATAATCATAGGAGCAGGGGAAGCTAGGAAGGTAATGGTTTTAGTGCCCTTGTAGTTTAGCCAATTTCAATTTCTTATTTTCACATACAGCTCCTTTTGTCCATTGAAAGATATAGGAAGAACTTTGGGGTGCATTTATAGCCTCCCATTCAGTTTTTTGGTACAGGGACAGATATATGATGTGGGTTTGTGGTTTCAACTGTGACTTTTCCGGGGAGTTATACGTTACTGAATTTGCATTTTGGTCAGTTTTGGTGGGTGGTTTGGGTAGAAGTTAATAGGTTAGTTTAGTTTACCATTGTGTTGCCTTTGGGTTAATTTACTGGGGTAGCCCCTGGGGCAGATGGTTAGGGTTGGTCATGGGGATTTCCATTTTATTTACGCATTTTATAAGAGTTGTTGGGTTTGGGGGGTATAACATGGGGTGGTTGTTGTGATTGGATGATAGGATGGAGGGTCAATTGGGCTGCTGAGTATTTGGAGTTTCAATTTAAGATCAAGTAAGTTTGGCTGGTGTTGGTGGTTATGGTTCACTTCACTTGTGTAAGATGGTAGTGGGGAAAGGTTGTGTTGTCTGTGGGTGGAAGTGTTATACATTGCATTAAGGTTTAATGTTTGCCACAGGAGTTTGGGTCACCTCTTTATAAGTAAACATACATTAGGGCGAGGCTAGCTTACTTAGGTGTGGGTTACAGCAGCTTGTGACATTTGGCATGAACTTGCTATGGCAAGGATTATGTCCTTGATGACAAGTAGGTACTTTTGGAGCAGAGGGAAGAGGTGCAGTTGCAGCACCTGGCAAACAGAGGGATGTTGACTCAACAGGGGAGAGGAGGCTGCAGCAAATGTGTTGGCTGCTGGAGCAATATGCAATGAGGTCACACTTTTCCAGTATGCAGATGAATTTGGAGTTGTATTGTGTGTGTGTGTGTGTGTGTGTGTGTGTGTGTGTGTGTGTGTGTGTGTGTGTGTGTGTGTGTGTGTGTGTGTGTGTGTGTGTGTGTGCGTGTGTGTGTGTGTGTGTGTGTGTGTGTGTGTGTGTGTGTGTGTGTGTGTGCGTGTGTGTGCGTGTGTGTGTGTGTGTGTGTGTGCGTGCGTGTGTGTGTGCGTGTGTGTGTGTGTGTGTGTGTGTGTGTGTGTGTGTGTGTGTGTGTGTGTGTGTGTGTGTGTGTGTGTGTGTGTGTGTGTGTGTGTGCATCTCTGTGTGCGTCTGTGTGTGTGTGTGTGTGTGTGTGTGTGTGTGTGTGTGTGTGTGTGTGTTTCTCTCTCTTTCGCTCTGCAGCTATAAGGTAATGCCTTTGATTTTGTTTGTTTGATTTTGTGCATTGAGCATCAGTACTGAATCTCATGCTGCATTATTGGTAGCTGAGGTCGTCATTGGAATGGGTCAGGTTATAGGAGTATTTCCATGGGAGCATACTATTCATTGCAAGGGACAGGTATAATTATGCCTACTGCTGAAGTAGGTATTAGGTTAATTTGGCTAGACAGTTGTGATCAAGCAGAGGGTAGAAAGGTCATGTCAAGTGCTCCTGTTGGGAAGGATTTGCCAGTTAGGTTTAAGGGTATAGCTCTGGTTAGCTATAACTATATAGGTTGGAGTGAGATTTAAGTAAAGATGATATTATATGAGGTTTCCATCTTCTATAACTATATAGGTTGGAGTGAGGTTTAAGTAAAGATGATATTGTATGAGGTTTCCATCTTTGGTAACATTGTTTGACTAATGGCAAGTCTCATTTATGAGAAAGTAGGGATGACAATGGGAGGTTATGGTCAATGAACTGGAGGGCAAGATAGATTTGTGAGGGTCAAACCTTTCTGGTAGGGGAAGCAGTCAGTACTTTACTACTGGGCTTTAAAGGTGAGTGTTCAGGTACTGGGTCATGGAAGACTCAAGTAACACAGTTTATAGATTTCCTCGGAACGTTCAAATTTGGCTTAATATGTTTGGTCTGTTTTACCTTTTGTGGATATTTCATTTAGGGATGTTTTTAAATATTTTGTGAGAGTGGGTGTGGGTCAGCAAATGTTATTTTGGTTATCAGATGTTTGGTTTTGTAATACTGGTTTTCATTTGTTGGATGGCTTTGTGCTTTACAGTGCTGGTAGTGCATTTGGCAATTAATGACTGGGGTATGAGTACAAAGTTTTTACAAGGGGCATGGTTATCTGGTGTTGGTATCAGATTATTGGTTTTAATTTCAGTTGCTTATGCAATCGGTTGCTTGTCCTGTTGGATGTTAATGATCAGGGAATCATTAGTGTTGTTATTACACTGACTCTATAGAGATCTCTTTTGGTTGGTACATTAAATGGGTAGTTAAATGGGGTCACAAGGTGGCATGATGGTATGCAATTGCCTCTGCATGGTTTTTAGTGGTATTGGGCTTAGTATCAGGTTGTCCAGTTGGCTGGTACTTCCCTTGGAATCATTGTGTGGCTTCCATTGGTCATGAGGTAAGGATTATTTATTTCATGAGCAGTGGCTATATTAGGTTATGAGGTTAGGGTTTTTAATATTAGCATAGCAGAGGGATCAGCGGTTTGTTTTCATCTGTTTAGGTAGATGGCTATTTTTGTTAGTTATGTGAAAGGGTTTTAGGAGGTGATGATTTTGTTACAGCTTGGTTAGAGGATGGGCTACACCGAATAATGTTTGGCCAGATTACTTCTGGGTGGATAGGTTGCTGGAAGCTTATTGAAGAGAGGGGGGACAGCCTGATCAGGCTGGTGGGGGGAGAAGAGTGGCAGCCTTGCCCTCTTCTGTTCCCCCTCTGGTGTTGGATGTGCAATTCAATACGTTGGGAAGGAAAGTGAGCATTTGTTCTGTGGATAAGCTAACAAGCAAGCTGAGCTGCTTATTTGGATGGTGGTGTAATTCAATAAATTGAAGGTGAGCAGTAATACTGCCTTTTTAGTGCAAGGATAAGTGAGCATGTGGGGGACGCTGCTTATCAAGGGTAAGTGGTTATACTGCCCTTATGGTTATTTTATGTTTTCCTTCATAGATGTTTCTATCACCTGTGTCATGGTTTTGGTTGAAATTTATAATGTTATGGAAGTTTAATAAAGGTTATCAAATGTCATTCGGTGTTGTGTGTTTAATGAAGTGGATGAGGACAAATGGAATTACAGATAAACTTACATGGAAGGATACAAATTCCATCCACTGAATCAATTTAAGTAATGCTTCCTACATTGATATTTCTGTAGGCTGTACAGAAGCCACAAACATATGAACCTAAACTTTTGTTCATTGTGTAAAGCATTTTACTACTTTGCTTTTCAAGAATATCTTTCAAGTTTTCACCTCTCTTGTTAATAAATGCATGGCAGTTATCTACAATTTTACTTATTTTGGATGCTGGAGAGACAGATGAACCCTGGTGGCATTCCTCATCCTGGGTCATGAAAGACAAACAACTGTCACCATTTCCTTTGTGGCCTGCTAAGTATAGAATCTGTATGCCTGACAGTGGAGTCAGTGTTAACCAGAACAGTTCTGGTATTATCTATTTTAGATGTAGGCTCCGTCTGTCTAAATGACTTTAGGGACGCTGCACAGTGAAAGCTAGAAATATCTTCAGAACGTGTCAAGACAGATGAGTCACAGACACAACACACAGTTAAACATCTACTGAGTTCTCATTCCTGAAAGTCCATCCAGTCTGGAATGAAAATGCTATCAGCTATGAAGCTATAATGTGTCCACTACTGTGGCCTGATCATATGCGTAGGCCTAAGAATCCAGAAGAGTTACAATAAGACCTTGGTTTGGTTTATACTCACTCACTTTCTGCTGCTTTACTAGATCTAACATAAGGAGCAGAACTGATCCTATGGCATGAGTCATAACGCCTCGAGGGCTGTGTCACCTCATTTAACATGGATAGTTCAGGAAGTGGCTTTCCTGATTTACTCCAACTAGTGAAGGAATGGAGGACAAAGTGGCTCAAAATGCATGCAGAGTTTATATTACAACAAAATAAATATTTTTCTCATGAAAGCAATACAAGCAGTGCTTTGCTTTTAAAACTCAATTCCTGGCAAAGGTTTGCCTGTATGAATTTCCTAGTAGATTCTTATTTAGTCTGTCAGTGCACTTTTTGTTGTTAGGATGGAACTTTTGCTCAAGTACATAGCTCAAAAGCAATCTGTTCCTGACTTACATGTTCCAACACTCCTTGACTCCAAATTAGAGGCTGCAATTTAGTAATTTGCTGCCATCAGCACAAAAGGCAGCTAACAATGACTCAGCAGCTTGTATGTGAGGATGTCAGTGACAGCTTCTTTCAAGAGTACATCTATCTTTCTTTTAAGGTACTCTTACCGGAATTCTAAGAAATGACAGTATGCTACAGAATTAGTAAAACAAAAATCAGTTTTCTTATATTCTGTCTAAGCCATTGCACTTAAATTGTTAGTGCTTGTTGTGTACACTCACACACACACACACACACACACACACACACACACACGCACACACTGAAAACTCTACTAATGTAACAGCTGTAATATATTTTACAATTAAAAAAGTAAAATGATAAAAATGAAGGATTATATCCACATAACTTTTCCTATCAATTTCCCACCAAACTTTAACTCTTGTTTCAAAGCAATTAACAGCAAATTCCAGTCACTGATGTAATAACAGAATAATTTCACTCCAAATACATTCAATTGTGTAAAGGTGAACAGGTGCAGTCAACCTACAGGGCATTCAGTTCATCTGAACAGCAGCAAGACATAAGGAAGCAAAGGCAAGGCTGTTATGATGTCACCTAATAGGTTCATAGACGTGTACTAGGCTAATGGCCCTGGAGCCTTTACAAACCTAGCCCATAGGATTATCTGACATCATGCCACCCGACCTTAGTTCCCAGTGCCTGTGTCGAGTAGAGCCACTGGAGTTATCCCCGGGGTGAATTTTATATTTCCCATCCACTCATCAAGGTTTCTCTTAAAGAGGGCCAATAAGGTGCTCTGTTTGACATGTATGGGAAGTCTATTCCATAGCAAGAGCAGTCTCTGGGTTATGAACCTGTCCCCCCAGCACATTCTGTTGATTGAGGTAATGAGGCTGAGGTCACTGGAGAGTGGTGTGGAGGGATTGTGATTTCTTTAGATGTAGCATTTCTAACAGACCTGGATCAGATATGGCTTTGTATGTCAAGCAGAGATCGTCTCTAAGTAGGCGATATGAGACAGAGAACAGTTGGAGTTTTTTGAGTCTGTCCATATAGGACAAGTGTTTAAGGCCTAGGATCCTCTTTGTGAAGTACTTTTGTGGCCTCTCCAGTTGTTGCACGTGTCTAGTGAGGTACATGCCAAATGGGGCATTGTACTCGATGATTGGCCTAATGAGGAAAGAGTAGAGGGAGACAATGACCTCTTTCTTCCTGGATGTAAAACCCTTAGTAATTAGATGTGCCACACAGAAGGACTTTCTGATCACAGTGGCAATGTGGTGGTCAAAAGAGAGGCTGCTGTCAACCTATGTTCCCAGATCTCTTATAACACTTTCTGTGCTCAGTGGACTACCATTGATGTGGTAATTCATGGGAACTGTGTTTTTCCCAAAGGGGATAATGACACATTTTTTGGCATTGAGCTTAAGGCCATGGTTCTGACAACAGTCGTTGGTCTCAGTGAGTCCTTTCTGTAGGATGTCAACATCACTTGGGGAGTTAATAATAGCTCCCAACTTCTAATCCTCTACAAACTTTGTCAGCCAGAGACCCTTTGTGTTGGCCTGGACTTCAGAGAAGTAGATACCAAACAGGAAAGGACCCAGGACTGAACCCTGTGGGACTCCACTCATGACTGGTCAGCAGTCTGACTTGGAGTCCGCTACTTTCACACTGTGGGTATTATATGTGAGCCAATTTGCAACCCACCTAGTGATACAGGGGTTGATGCTTAGCTTAGTGAGTTTTTCTATGATTCCTGAATGGGGACTGGTATGAAACACCTTGGCCAGATCAAGGTAGGCTGCATGAACCACCTTGCCTTCATCCACATCTCTGGTGACTGACTCAAAGAAGTCGACCAAGTTGAGCAGGCATGATCTACTCTTCACAAAACCAAAATGTGTGGGATCCAAAGTTTGGAGATTCCCTATATCCTTGTTTATTAGGTCCATGATGATGCATTCCATAGCTTTGCATATCAGACTCGTCAGGCCAATGGGGTGATAGTTCCCAGGGTCTGTAGTCGCTCATCCTCTGTGGAGAGGGATGACTGTAGCAGTGTACCATTCGGTAGGGACAAAGCCTGAGGTGAGGCTGTGATTGAACAGGGCACACAGGTGAGGTGCCAGTTCACTCTGTTGTTCATGTAGAGCACAGCCAGGGATATTGTCAGGTCCAATGGAAGCTGTATTCTTGGCCTTGGATAGCACTGTTTTAACTTGTACAGCAGTAATAAGGGGTGCCTGGCAATCTACTGGTATTGTGATTGGTCCTTTGGGGGGGGCAGAAGGGTAAAGTTGGCACTGAATCTGTCGGCCAGTATATTGGCAGTATCTGTTAGCTTGGTATAGGAGCTACCATTTTGCAGCTCATAGCAAATCTGGGTATTGCCATGAAGATTCTTTACATAACTATAAAAGGCCTTAAGGTTGTCTTTACTATCTGCTGCAATTCTGTTTTCATAGCTAGCTTTAGAGGATTTGATGAGGGATCTCAACTTTTTGTTGAGACTGATAAGGGAGTTTTTCCAGTCTGGGACTTCAGCTTATTCTGCATCAGTTTCCTCCTTCTGTTGTAGAGTTTGTTTATGGCAGGGGACCACTAGATTGGTTCCTTTTTTGGAGGAAAGTGTCTTGGTTCTATTGGGTATGGCGAGATCCATGCATTTGTGTACATGTTTGTACAGTCATTGTTGTATTATTTGGCGGTCATGCCACTATTCTCCATTTGCATGGGTGCCATCAAATAAGCCACCTCTGTTTTAGGAGCCCAAAGCTAGCTTTGGAGAAGTTTTTCATGGTGGTTACCTTTGCGGGGAGGTGGGGTGGGAGGGATGTGGATTTTCAGTGTGATTAGATTGTGGTCGGATCTGACCAGGGAGGAGTTAACTACTGGTGTACAGCAACAGTCGTCCATGTTAGTAATGACCAGGTCAAGGATGTTGCTACCTCTAGTGGGGGTAAGAACAAGCTGGTTCAGGGCATTTGAATTAATGAATTCCAGGAAACGTTGGGCAAGTGTATTGGTACGAGTAGTTTTCCCAGTTAATGGAGGGGTAGTTAAAGTCACCCAGTATGAGAGTGTTAAGTTGGATCTTAATGTTCTCCACTGTGCTTAGGAAAATGGAGTGTGAGTCTTAGGACATTGTTGAGGACCTATAGCAGGCTACAACCTGAATCGATGTTTCAAAGCACTTGTTTATTTTATTTGGTAAACAGATGGATGGGCTTGTACATGAACCATTTTCAGTCACCACTTAGGTATAGTGTGTGTGAAAATGAATATTTAATATAGAACCTCAAGATTGCATACATAGTGATTAAAAGTATGTGATTTAATATAGACATTATATTACAAACATAACAAGTGGATTACATATATTAGAAAAATACTGCAATAGATTGTGAATGATTGGAGCACATAATGGTAGCTCAGTGGGTGTAAAAGGCTTCATGGCACTTACCAAAAAGGATAAGGGAAATTTCTCTTCCTTTACCCTGGCTAAATTTTCATAGTCCATATGAATAGCACCATGTCTCTCTGGAAAATAGGCCACAGGCAACTGTATACCTCTATATATTTTCTATTTTTATCTATCCATTTCTGTATGTATCTAGCTGTCTGATATTTTACTGCATACATTTTCTTCACATTTTAAAAAATAAATAGGGAAATGCAAACATCTCTCCATGGAAATGGATATAATAATATAAAATGAGCATCCCAGCAGAATATGACTGAGATCAGAATGGAATGTGTACAAACATCTTGTGTTAAATACACATACTGTCTTCAGATATAAATCTTATATATTTTTTCACACTGACCTACAGCTATCCAAATTATAACTAAAAAGATCCCTTGTATGACCATTCAAATATCTATCAGTATTATGGTTTTATCATGATTTCCTACATCTGTCTTTAATTTGGGAATACAGACCACTCTAGGGACACCAGAAATCTCAGTACAACATATCATTACTGTACTCTAAGTACACTGAATCATAGATCTACAGTCTGTTCCTCATAATAAGTTGATAATCATAACATTTTGTCTCTTGCAATGCTGTAACCCATTTAAAATGTCTCAAGTATATAATTATCCTATTCTATTTTGCCTGACTGGCAATATCATTTGCATCCTAAGTAAACATAATTATACTGTATCAATGAAAACATATGCTTGTATTAACCTTCCCACCAAATGCATCATCTTTTTACCTTATTTAATCTAAGTAAAACATGAAGATAATAAAACAGTTGCATAACACCCTACTTTATATAAAGCATGTTGCATGTGAAAGAACAATAGTTAAAAAGCCAAACTTGATTTAATCTTCTAACTCATTAATTACCCCCTACCAAAAACAACATGCATAGGCCCTAAGCCAAAACTTTTATTGCAAATCCAGCCTAACAGGCATATTGATGACTGACAATTATCAAAAAAAATATTGTGTACCTGGAATCTTCTGTGGCATGTTAACATTTCGCTCTAATACCACATCTTATCCTGCATAAAAAGTTAATACAATGACAACCTAGACTGTCATAAGACTTAAGTCATATGAAACAAACTGAATGGAATGAGGTAGTTTCCAAGTTATAACTCAGACCTATGTTTACATTAAATTAAGCGTGTCACATGTTCTTCAAAAAACAGATTATCCTTGTGCACCGATATTTTGCAATGCAGTGTTTTACAAAAGTGTGATACACCTTTGAGCCCCATGCATTCCACCTTAATCTGCATTTTAAAATGAAAAGTGTCATTACATTAAGCCTTACCCAGCTCAGTGACTGACAATATGTATACTTTTCCCTAAATCTATTAGTGGAAACCCCAGCATATCATGCTCTTCTAAAATATAAAGAGACAGTACCATCAATAACTTAATAATGGAGTAACATTATGGGGCTCAGGAGGAGACGGGATTCTATGTCATTTAATTTTATAACTGATTTTGTTTACAAACAAAATATTCACCTGATTCCACAATATCCAAGCAACAGGTCATAAAAACACAAGTAAAGTACACATGTAACATTTTCCTTACATAATTAATTCATCAAGAAAATCTCAATAGCTATCCCATAAAGTAATTCTACAACTACAGTCAATCAAAGTCCATTGAAAGCATATTCTAAAATGTCTGCCAATGCTGACATTCTTCAGACTTGCTTCACATGCAACTGCCTTTGCAATATATATTTCTAAATGTTGGAAACTCCTCATGAGAATGGCATATAATCAGTGAAGAACATGAAGCTTCCAGTGTCATGGTTTTTCCTGAGGTATTACATTTACAGTTTCCCATAAATAGGGTTTTAGGTTGGATCCAATGAGTAGAGGAGTAGTATTTCACTTGAAGGAAATGGCACCTTAGATTGCTGAATCCAAAGGTTTTCTTAACATCATTACATTTTGGGGGGGTTATATATGGAAAATTAAATACGGCAAAATTGGTGAGTGGCATGTACTAAGGTACCTTAACATGTACACCTCCATGTACACATAGCTATACTTTTTCCTGATTCAGCAACTGTCCTTACATTGTGATGCACAGTCCTCCAACACAAAGATGTGCAACACCACAAAGTGCAGGCCCCAAGCCCATGTTGAATACTAAAGAGTCATCCCCAGGGAGAGGCATATGCTAATTTGACACATGCTCTCTCCCCTGAACCACATTGAAGCAGGCACCTACATAGCCATCCCATCACTTTGCAGTACTAAACACAGCCACAAGGCCATGATCATCCACCTAACATGCACATGGTGGGATGAACCACTAGGCAGCAGAAATTAATCTTAAATATCCTTAATGACACAAGTGGGATTACAGTGATTTAGGGAAGGGATGAAACAGACACCAGGGAATGCTTTTTAATGATCCATAATGGCACCATCAGCAGAATGGAGATCTGGGGGGAGCTTGGGGGAATCACTGGACACCAAGAATGAAGTGCCTTAATGGCATAAACATCATAATGGGGATTGGGGTGGGGGGGAATAAACTAGTCCACCAGAACTTAATTCATAAATGCCATAATGGCTCTCCAACTATGACTAGGGAGGGGGATCATAGGAGGCCAGACAGGTACAAGGTCTGGGGTATATTAGTGTATCTCTATCTTCAAGTTTCTGTACATGTGTGTAAGAGAGATAACACCGCCTGCATGAGCAGCAAGAAATTACCAGTACATCTCAGTGGTAAAAGCAAGTAAAAGACATGCCCATTGGCTAATAATGAGATCTTGCCTCTTTGTGGCTATCATGTCTCTGAATCACAAACGAGCATGTTTTGGGAAGAGGACCTTTTCTAGCACAAGCCATACTTTAATGAATTCCTGGTTGTGATTTAAGAAAAAAATTATATTAGAAGATATGTCAAAATAATGAAATATATTTCATTTTTAGAAATTACAATTTGGGAATGCACTTAAAGATGACCAGTAATAGCAGAATATTATATTGTAGAGCCATGCCAACATATTTCAGAAATATAAAGAGCAGGATAGACCAGTTTAAGAAAGCAGTAGTGTTGGTTGATCTTAATTGGTATGTGGTGCTGAATAAATTACCACTTAAAGGGTATAGGTAGTATAAAATGTGAGGAAAACAGAAAATACAACATATGTCATGCTGATGGAGATAAAATATCATATATTTTACAAAGTAACAGAATAAAAGCTTTTGATTAGAATTTAATACAATTTTGGGGAAAATGCATGAAGATGTTGATGTGGAGTTGATACTTTATGGATTTTTTTTTTTTTGCAGTTTTTGCATTTTTGTTTTTCCTCCCAGTGCCTGTTGGCCATCAGACCCTGTCTTGGTCTATCAGCCCATTCACCTCATCTCTTTACAACAGTCAAACCAATGGTTACTAATGAAGCAGCCATCAAGAGTGGTTCAACCATGCAGTCTTTTTATTTGTACAACTAGAAACCATAATGGGGCAAACACCCTTGGATTAGCAGAAAACTCTAGCAGTTGCTTAGGCTTAGAGACAACTTGCTGACCCTGATGACAGATCTGCCTGAAACTGCCCTAGAAATAACTGAGAAGAATACAATGGCACAAGTTCTGTTTATCTGAAAATAATAATAAATACATGAATAATTAAGTAAAAAATCAAAGCAAGAGTATACCCAAGGAATCATGACAAGTCGGTTTACTATCATAAGAATGAAACATATTTGGCTGAAATGTGGTAATACTGACTTGTGAATCCAAACATGGAGTATACTGATGTCCGAAATGTTGAATCTGTATATCAATATGCGATTTTGACCTCATTTGACATGACTAACATGCTGTCCTACACTGCACCATACATAACTTTCACACCCCCTGCAAAATATACATTCCAACTTCGAGATCGCACTACAGTGGGGAAAAGGGAACATTCCTGATCCCAACTGTACCTTGATCTCTAGGTCAGTGACTGACCTCATCTTTGCAAATGCACTCAGCATTTGCTTAAACAGAACTACCACAAGAGAAGGATCAGCAACACGGGTCGGCCAAATGTCATTCGACAACCCGTGGTTACCGAAATTTCCCTCATCAATTTGATAGTAAACCGACATGAGTCATATATAATATCTGTCAGGGAAACTCTACTATACCCCTGGCATATCTGTCAGCTACATACCGAATTTTGATTTATACCTTTGGGTGGAAGGATTTAAAATTAAAATTTTCAAGAGACAAAAAATAAGTACAATAAATAGATAAATAATTAAGTGATTGTTGCTATACTTATTATTCTGGTAAACTTGTAAGAGATGGAAGATAAGAGAAATCAGTATGTAGTCCAATAATAATGACAGACACTGCTTCAGAGTAATCCGAGAAAGGTTGTTTACTGAACAAACAGCTTCAGTAGAGCTGCAATGTTTTAAAAATACTGCACAATTCAACATATAGCAGAGTTCAGTGTAAGAAAAAAGGGGCATTTTATACTAGAGCATTTGAAAATTAAGTAAAACTGTTCCATAGATAATTCTCAGTTTATAAAAGCGCCATAATGTATGGAATAAGAGTGGCATAAACTATATTGAACTCATGTACTGCAGACATGCACAGAACATAGTTCAGCCATGCACAGACATAGATGTCAAGGGGAGGAGATGAAATTGAGATAAAGTACCATCATATAGCACCATTTAAAAAGAGTAACAACTTTTCTTTTTAAATAATACTATTTAGTCACAGTCTCTTAATTGCAAATGACATTGATAATTCGTAGTTTACCCACTATTAGTGAGAGCTATATTTATTACTCAGGCTAGACATTTGTGATCAAATACAGACCTCAAACATGGGTAAGTTATAAATCACTCACTTAAAGCCACCCATGATATATTGTTTAACCAAAGAATAGTGCCCCCTGTCTCTCTGCCTGTTTGATTTCTATACTGTGCAGATTATTGACAATGATCTCTAGGTGACAGATGCAAATGCAATATATAAAATCACTTTTATGCAGATGGTATATCATTACCTCTTACATTTGCAGTTACCTCTATTCTTGTACTATGGAAGTAGTTCTCTTCAGTTGCTGTTTTCTGTGGACATACCATAGATATCAGTAAGAGACTTTGCTAGTATATTTTGCAACTAGTCCACTGTTTGACAAATCAAGTATCACAAGCAGAGCAATGTATAGTTATGCCTGTGTCTATGGCCTGTATCATCAAGGACAAAGCAGGAAAAAGACCCCCTAGAACATGCCAATAGAGGCTTCACAACCAGCAAACCTTCTTAAATAGCTTCATTTGATAGAAGCCAATGCCAACACAAAACTCACTTCTCTGACCACAGGTATATAGCTAGTGAATATCTTAACAGCATCACATCAAGTAATTCCTTCTGTGTGAAAAAGCTTCAAAGAAGACCATCTGCCACTGTATTTTTCAGGTTGGGCAGAACTTGTACAAGCCAGCTACTGTTTTGCCTGGTTCTGGATTTGGGTGTAAAGTAATAGAAAAGCAGAGGCCCCTATTGTATCCTTGTGGAATTAATACAATGCTAGTAACTTTGCCAGGTAATGTCAGTGAAATGTTCATTTTGCAATAGAGATCTTAGTTTGATGGAGATGTCCATCCCCCATTCAGTAAGGAGCAAATAATCCAAGCTGGCTTCCATCAGAGTAAACCAGTCCGCAGGCATATCTTGTGTCATTCAGAAACCACAGTGGAACCAGATATCAGATGCAGCAACAACATATCACACACAACCAGGGATCTACTAAGCAGTTTTCTAAACAGCAATATTTTATTCAGGTAAAATCTCTGTTAGAACTTTGGCTAAAAAATTTCTGTTAGCACTTTTCAGAGTATAAAAAACACAAATAACCCACATTTTTATATACACAACAATTTCCCCTAATTATTCAATAAAATGACTTGAGCAATTATATCTTTACAAAACATTTACTCAATTAAGACCCTCCAAGTACATTCTGCATTAAGTCTCTTAGGGACTAAAGTTTCATACTGCAATATATAAATAGATTATTTTCGTAATAGTTTAAGTTTCAAAAGAGAAGTACTGAAGCTATCCACCTTAACCTGTTCTAATATACTGACCTAAAGTCCTTCCACATTACTACCATCATATCCTTTAAAATCCAGAATCTACTCCAACCCTATTGCACCACCAGACCACTAAGATCCAGCAACAAAAATCACTTGCAGATCACTAAAGCCAATAGCTCTGCTGGTGAAGCACTATTCTCTTGCATCATAGCCAAATTATGGAACTCACTCCCACCCACAATTACCTCCGTACCATCATGCACCAACTTCAAAACTTTATTAAAAGCGCACCTAAAAACATGCTGGCTATGCCCTTGCAACTCCCACTCTAATATCATCCACCCCATCCAACTACTACCTTTCTTTCCACTCCACTAACTACCTTGATTATAGCAAGCTCAGATGCTTATAAGCCTAGTACTTATTATACAGCAGGAACTTCTCATTGTTACATTTGTTAATGCCTGTTATGTACTTCACAGATAAAGATTCTAGTTGTCTACTGATGTACTATGTTCTTCATCTGTAAATATGTTGTAAGTAATTTCTATGTTAAATTGTTAATCGCTATGTAATCCAATGTAACTACTGTCTGTTTATTTCACTGTGGAGCTTTTCTCCCCGGGCCTCCGCTGAAAATGGACCCACGTCCAGTCGGACACTCCCGGTCAACAAATTTAAATAAATAAATAATAAATAAATAAAATGTACAACTGGGCTCTCCATCCTACATTTCTTTATGTCCCTAATATGTTCTAAAATTCTAATTTTGAAAAAAAAAACAAGTAATCTCTGTGGTATCCCCAAAGTCTCAAAACAACCCATTAAACAAGAATAGTGGTCCAAAAACCAAACAGTGTAAAATCTTCTCTGTGTGGAAGATTTTCAGCCCATGTATCTCTAGTTAATTACTGTATATTAATCAGATCAGGCAATAGTAGTAGAAGTGGAGAACTTAAACTAATCTTAAGTAAAAAATAAATAATAAAAAATATATAATTGTACAGAATTGCTAAGTATTCAGAAGTAATCCAGTCAAGCCAGGCAGTCTGTTTCCAGTTGAAAATCCTTTATAAAGTACACAGACAAGGCATCCAAGTAAAACAAAAATAGAGTAATAGTTTTCTCACAAGCTTTCTAACAAAAAAAAAAAAAAAAAAAAATGTATATATATAATATATATATATATATATATATATATATATATATATATATATATATACACACTTTTTAGCAGGCAAGGGAGTAAGGGAGTGGTTTATTGTGCTGTAAAACAAAGTGTTATTGGTACACATGTTAAATTCACATCCCTTCCCCCATCAGTGTGACATTCGATCTGGTCCTGACCTTCTTAGTAGCTGTCATAATAAAATAACCCTTATGTACTTTAAATAAAATTTATAAAGATGTGGTACCTCTTATTTAACCAGAGTATTAAGTAGATTCTTAAGTCTGTGATTTTATCCAAGACAATATACTACATGGCTGGAGATATATCAAGCTTAGTCCATTTGGCAATCAAAATATTTATATATAAATATATACATATACACTTTGCATTTAAAAAAATCAGTTGTAAAAATCATATTATATTTCCATAACCTATTGTTCTAGACGTCTTCAGGTCTGTGTACAAGAACCCTAAAAACTCTATAAAAATATTATTGTATAATTAGTTAGTATTGAATGCCCTTTTGCTTTCACTAACATAATATTTATTACATGTGCATCTAAGTACATAGACAAGTGTCACATCTAAAAATAGTCTGTGTCTCATATTTTTTCCATTAATATTTGGGAACAGCCTAACCACAAAATTACAACAGGAACACCTTCCACGAGGGAAGGTCCCTTTAAGGCTACTTCCTCTTCCAATATTAACTTTAGGAGCTACAGATCTACTTCTAACTATCATACCTCCTATTTTCCTTCCATGCTTGTATGATACACAGGGTCTGTCTTCCAGAATATCACAAAAAATATTTTTATTGTACCAGAGAGGCCCCCCCCCCCCAAATTAAGTGATTGCACTACAACTACACTAAACAAACTGTATTTTTGTACATTTCAAGACCTTCTACTAACACTGTTTTGACATAACCTCCTAGTAGTCAAGTTTACCACTTCAGTTGGAGTCACTAGCATATCCTCCTTAAATGGCGAGTGCTTCGTTTACAGAGGAGGAGAGCATGTTAGAAAGCCAGCACTGTCACTCACAAAGGCTGATTTTTTTACAGGACAGCTTTCTTTTATAAGGAAGATCTTTTCAGAGTTGAATTTATACCCTTTTACATGACTATTTTTGGGTATATATTATCTGCTGGAAAGAGTTATTCATTCAACCTGTAAGTATCCATGTCTATGGTTTACAGTGTTTAAAATAGGTGGGATGCTATGCCCCCCCATACCCCCCAATGTGGGGTGGGGGCTGTGCCCCCACACCCCCATTACTATATATACAAACTCCAGGATCACAGTACAGTGGGGAACAGGGCATATACCTTTCAAGAAAATTAGTTTCAGTCAAGTGAGTTTTCAATGAAGTGAGCTTTCAGTGAATTATGCTCAGGAAACTGATTTTCAGTGAAATGAGTTTCAGTGAAGTGTTTTCAGTGAAACAAAGTAGACCCATATGTGTGTGTGTGTGTGTGTGTGTGTGTGTGTGTGTGTGTGTGTGTGTGTGTGTGTGTGTGTGTGTGTGTGTGTGTATATATATATATATATATATATATATATATATATATATATATCTATATCTATATATATATATATATATATATAGGGATGGATCTACTTTACAAGCTTGAAGTTTCAAAACTTCAAACTGCAAATAGTTGAGACCATAAGATCAAAGTTTTGAAACTCCAAAATTGTAATAAAAAAATAAAAACAAAATATTTTTTTAAGTTTTTGTGGGGGGGGGGTGGACAAGCCCCACTGTACCCTCCACACCACCTGCTAAATAAATATAGCAACTCCAAGATCACACTACAGTGAGGAAAACGGTAAATTTCACATTCCTCACTGTACTGTGATCTCCATTCAAAGAGCTTGTGAAGGGAATATATATATATATATATATATATATATATATATATATATATATATATATAAAGAGAGAGAGAGAATGTAAAAGCTTTTTGAAAGACGTATTAACCTGTTTGCTTCATGGAAACTGCATTAACATACATGTCTTTTCCACTGTGTCCTAGACTTCTGCAACATATACAACAAAAGTAAACTGCTCTATTTTTAAAACTCAGAATCATGCTGAAATATATTATAATACCTATCACAACACTTATTTCTACATGCATGCATAGTAATTACCCACACACCAAGTAGAACTCTATTGCTAAAGAAGCAGTTTTAAAGGCTTGTGATTGTTAATGCAGATAAGGGGGAACCCTACATATTCCTTAAGTCAGAAACTGTGAAAATATAATTCATATTGCAGATTCATGCTTATATCATTCACCAGTAGTCTCAAATTGGGTTTTCTCCATTTGGACTGAATTCCTCGCCATACTGTTTATGTTCCCTAGTATAAATAAAGTTTCACTGGTTTTGTAGGATGTAAGTGTATTGCAGTTGTAAATTCTGTTATTTTTTATCTGCAATAATAGTATAGCTATATTTATTTCACAGAACTTGCAAATAATCTGGGGTAATTGTCATACTGTGTTTATGGACCATTAGTTTTAAAATAGTTGCTAAAAGTTATGGCTGTGCATTACAAGTACCAAAAAAGTAAAATCATCTGCTTACAATAATACAGTATTTAAGTCAGACTTCATCTAAACTCATAGTCTATGCCTTTGAAAGTCAGAAATGTAGTAACTGTGTTATTGCAGGTTATTTCGGCCTTACAAATGCTGTCTGATCATCCCCTTTTCTTTATTTATAGTCTTTCAGGGCCCACAGAATTTGAAAAAAGGTAAGCAAAGCAAGTAATTAAATTTGATTCATGGCTGCTCTGATTCACATTGAATTTTACTGTTTCCTCTCCCTTTTCTTTGTGAAAATGTGCTAAGGATAAGGTAACTCTTGACAAATACAGTGAATTAAAGGAACTTTTAACAAAGAGGCAGACAGCAAAAGGATTTCATGTTTCCATCACTAGGAGTACTTCAAATAATTTATACAAATCAACAGAACATTTTCTGGAAAATGAAAACAGCAAAACGTAAACGTAGTTCCCAACACTAAAATAGTAGAGTATGCAGATGACTCTACTTTCATCTGCTCTGCTCCTAATCTTCCTGCTCTCCAAGCAATTATGCAATCTGCCTTTACAGCCACTGAGAACTGGATGTTTCAAAACCACCTCTCCCTTAATGCTAATAAATCCAAAATCCTACTTTTCTCTCCCTCTAAAAACCTGCACCTTAACAAACAATCTTTCAATATTACCAGTAATGCCAACTCCATAATAAAAGTTGTCCCCTTCGCTAAACTTCTCGGTGTAACTATCAACAAACACCAAAAATGTGATACTCATGTCCAATTAAATATAAAAAAAAAAACATCAAAAACTTGGGTTACTATACAGAAACTCTCAATTCCTTTCTCCCTCTACCAGGCAAACCCTTGCCACTACCTACTTACTACCATCACTATTATACGGTGTCCCTCTTCTAACCAACCTTGCGTCCTCCATCTCCTCAAAACTAGAAATCTGCTACAACAAAATCTCCAAATTCGCTACTAAATCTAAACACTACTCCCACCATTGCTCTTCCCTGCACATGCTAAAATGGCTAGAGCTTCCCAACTACCTCGATTACCTCCAACTCACTACAGCCCACAAATTAATCTTTAAACCTACTGCATGCCCTGCTCTAGCATACACCCTTCCTTCTTATACTCCCCACAGACCCCTAAGATCTGAACAACAAAATCAACTTGCTATTCACAAACCAAAACGTCCCGCTGGCCAGTGTCTGCTATCCTATTCCCTAGCAAAAAAATGGAACTCTCTTCCCCCCTCACTAAGAATCTCCAATAACCTTGAACTCTTTAAATCCCAGCTCCTTTCTCATCTCTCCCAAAATTGGAAATGTAATTGCTCTCTGCCCCCCAATCCTATTAAACTCATTTCTACTTGTTCTTCATTAAATACTTCTTCACCTTGCTATTCTGCCCAACAGCTTCCCCTTGATATTTCTTACATAGTGTAAATACTATACATACCCTTCTTTCTGTACTTCTCTCCCCCTATATACTTCTTCCATCTAAACCTATATTGCATTTGACTAACTAATGACTCTAACATTCTACAAATTGTGTCCAACACTCTTCTACTAACTTTACCCTCCATCCCCCTTGTATTACCCCCTATTGCTTTTTTCTCACATATGTTCTTCTTTCTAGTAAACAATTGCCTCTTGCTTCACTACTCAACTGCCTATCTCTCCTTCCTCCACTTTTAGGTATTTATTCCTACTACTCTGCATACTTTACACTACCCATCTTCGTTACCAAGCATGCTCTGTATGAACTATCCTTAAGTCTCCTATACTTCACTTATTGCACTACATCTTTTTGCTACATCTCACTTTATCATCTTACAATTTTGTTTAAAATATTATATAACACTAGGATTATTCATAACTGCATTTTATTGTACTTTTTATCATATTTTTATTGTATCTTTGTAATTTTGGAGCTTTTCTCCTCGGGCCTCCACTGAAAACGGGCTCCTTGAGCCCAGTGGACCACTCCGGTTATCAAACTGGAAATAAATAAATATCACTACAGCTCTACTTAGGTACTGAATTATTACACAGCTGAATCTTTTAATACAATGTAAATGGGTCATATGTATCCATTGTGACTGTATATATAGGTCTGAGGGTGACAGACAATGTTACCATGAATTTGTCAGCTTTGTTTAAAGTATGGGCATTGCAATATCAAGCAAATTCATTTACATGATATATGCTGGTCCTTAAATCTTCTAGAGAAATCTGTTTTGCAAGTCGGAGTTCCATCGTAATCCTCTGACCTAAAGCTGTCATACCTTTGTGTGTGGTTCTTTTCTAAGTATTTCTAGCTTATAGCAACATTATGTTTATTTTCCTTTTGCATTGTCAACTAAATGGTAAGCTTCTGCAGAGTCAATGGTCCTTACAGTGAAGACAGAAATAAAATAATGAATAATAAGTAAATGTATTAATATAACTGTACTTCAGAAAGTAACAAATAACTCACAAAGTTAAAGGAGCTACTCCTAACTTTGATCTCATGTCTCCTTTACCACTTCCAATCCACTCATTATATATAGCACATATGTAATTCATTGATATGATCGTGTCATGTGACTGAGTTCAGAGGTCTCCTAAGCAGTCAGCGTGGTGACACTGAATGCAGATGTGGTATTAAACCACAGTGGAAGACTGCAGAGTCGGAGGGGAGATGTTACTAAATAACATCACTGGCTATGTTAATAATCCAGTTTTGAACTCTCTGCAGTTTACAACTTGAAAAGTGGTGGATAAGATAAAAAATTCTAAGGATGTCATTTTACCTGAAAAAAAAAATCAAGAACTGGAAGTACTGCCATAGTCCTCACAGTATTTATATGAATGATGCAAAATTGATTTCTTGTGACCTCTAAATTATGCTTCTGTCTGTGTTGTCAATTGTCTTGCTTTTTTAAAACCTGGTTGTATATCACGCTTTACATGGAACAGAGAGCATGCTCTGGATTCATTATATCTAAGGAAAGGATGAACTCTAAAAACAAGAATACTGAACAGGTGATCTCGGTGAGTTTTTCGTATGATTGCTTGCTATACAATTATATTAAGTGCAGAACTCCATAAAATTTAATAAACTGTACATCAAGGTTTGTCAATTAAGCCCAAGTGAAGTATTTTATTCTCACTGGCCTGGTTCACATTTTGTGACTGAATGTGCAGTCACTAATAGAAAAGAAAACCCTTATTAGCTATTTTTCTGTTGATTTCCATTTTTTGATAGGGAAAGTCTGACTGGAGAAAACAAAAAGTTCAGTGGTGGTCCAGAAGTAAAGCTTCACAGAAAAATTA
The DNA here is from genome assembly GCF_019279795.1 of Protopterus annectens. Classification (NCBI taxonomy): domain Eukaryota; kingdom Metazoa; phylum Chordata; order Ceratodontiformes; family Protopteridae; genus Protopterus; species Protopterus annectens. The sequence continues at coordinate 483,790,202 of NC_056747.1, read as the reverse complement.
TACAATATAATACAAAGAATACACATAATATATTATTAAAACTGCAGTACAGAGACATAAGATTAAACAAAAACTTTCAATAAAATACATGAACATAATTCAAATCTTGCAATATTATGATGACCCTACATTGACATACAATGGATAAACATAAGTTATATTATAATACAATAGTAGATATATTTGTGGGAAATAAAACTGGGTGCTTTGATGTGATGCCAAAGATCAAACTGAAGTGGAAAGAGAGAACGCGCTGCAGATACATGTGGTTAAATGACAGACATATACAGCAGCTAATTAGTAGTTAGATAAACTTTCAAGAGCAAGAAATGATATAAGAGAGACTTGAAACAGAATAAAGATTAGGAGGCAGAAAATTGCATATAGTAACAGCAGTTTCTGGTGCTTACAGTTAAGGCATGCAGTGGTAGGGAGTTTGCCTTGATATTCAGGATAGGTAGGCTGGACGAGAGCAATTGTCTCTTCAGTCATTCTGAATTTGAGAGGAGCAGTAATACAAGACAGAAAACTGGTTTGAATTGAGATATAATGTGCACCTGAGATTCAAAGCTATACGTAGAGCTGTTTTTTTTTTTCAGGAACCTGACAGAGAAGCTTAACAGAAAGACTTCTAGCGTGAAACTAGGTGTGTCAAGGCTTTTTGATGCTGGCAGGCTTTGATGGATGTAGGGTCAGATGTTCTTGCTAGGTTACTGACTTCTAAAGATCTTAAAAAGTCAATCCTTGCTTCCTTATGACAATTATCAACCCTTGTATTATTACAATATGAATATCCAAATTTCGGCTGAAAAAGTATATGTTAGGGGTAATTACAAGTTTCACCTATCCATAAGGGCCAGCGGTGTTAAATCAAGGGTGATTTTATGGTTACTCATACATTCGTCCAAACTACATTTGAACAGAGTAACAGAAATGTGCTGCATTATGTAGAAGATGGTTCCATAGAAGTAATATTCTCTGTGATACCTTGAGCAAGTGTTTAAAATACCACTGAAGTTGCAAATGTGCCAAATATCTGAAAAATATGGTCTGCTGTGGTTCTATACATAAGGTAGAAGTCACCTCTCAATATCCTGTATGATACCAAGAAGAGAGACAAGGCTTATAGGTGATCAACATTTCTTATGATTTAGGCCCTTTTTTAGTAAGAAAGTCTTATCATCATTCCAGTTGTGACAAGTGTTTGGGCAGCTACATACCAACAGGGGCATTATATTTGATCGATCTGGAACAATTACATCCCTGTAACTGAATGTTATACAGTTAGATATAAGCTGTGCAATAAAAGAGGACTTTTTTTATAAATTGGGGATATGTGATGATTAAAGGGCAGTTCATTGTTGACATAGATTCCCAGATCTCTAATAACAAGATATGTTTTTTTTTTTTTTTTTTGGGGGTATTGTCAATATGATAGTTACAAAGCAAGTCATGCTTACTAAAGGATATGACTATACATTTCTTGGCTGTTAGTTTCATTCCATAGTTTTGACACCAACTATTTATTTGAGGCAGGCTGTCTTTTCAGAGCATGGTGTTCTTTGGAAAGTTTTTGATGACACCAAGTTTGTAGTGATCTGCAAATTTGTTCAGCTGAAAGCCCCTAACATAAGCTTTCTCTAGTTGTTGTTGTTGTGTCTTTCGGCTTTTCCGGGTTAGGGGTCACCACAGTGGAACTCCGGTCCGCTAATGATTGGCAGTAGATTTTTAAGTACAGAGTTGCCGGCTCTGACGCACAATCTTCAACGAAGGTATGCCCATTCACGCATGTCTCCACACAGAAGATGCTCTAGCTAAGAATCGAACAGGACAACATCTTACTGTGAGGCGACAATGCTACCGCAGCACCACCACCGCAGTTGGCTTTCTCTAGTAAATCACAAAATAAACTGCTACAACCAATGCAGAAAATGCTTCTGACAAATCCAGACTAGTTTGTTCCTGTTTATTAACTATATAATGATACTTTACAGAGCCTATCAGATGAGACTTATCAAGCTTGTGGGTCTATAATTACCTGGGTCCACTGAACCCCCACCTTTGTACTAGGGAATGACTGTTGTCCTCTATTCATCTGACACAAAAACCTGATTCAAGTCTGATATTTCATAGCCTCAGTAGAGGGCCTGACAAGTCATATTTTTGGCTAGCCAGTAAGCAGCCTGTTATGTTATGTGGCCCCAGAGATGCAGTGTTCTTGGCCTTAGGTAGTGTCTTATGAACTTGTTTTTGTAAGATTTGGCATGGAGGGTTTAGATACATTCAGAATGCTAGAGAGGAGAAGGGGTGGCTTTAGAGCTGAATTTGCCCACTAGCGGATTGGCTGTGTTCCCTGGGTCTGAGAATGTGATATAATTTACTGCTAGCTCAGTACAGTTACAAGAGTCTTATGAGAATACAATGTCTTGTTGAAGGTATATGGATGTATCAATATAAACCACGAAAAGAAAAATATATTCTAAACCACTCAACCAGTAAACAAACCAGAAAATGACATGCAAATTTATTAATACACTGTGGTGCCTTGGATACAATAGCCTTCAAGGAATAAAATAATTACATAACACTAACAATAAATATACTGACTAATAGCACAACTATATAATAAAAATAATAAACAGTTAATTAACTAATCAACCAATCCAAATAAAACAATCAAATTAAATGAAAACATTCCAGTCACATTCATTATTCAGACCTCTAGGGGACAAAGTATCAAACTTCAGTATAAGCACTGATTCTGTAAATAAAAATTTATTCTGAAGCCTCACATCAGAAATGTATTTAGAATACACTTTTTCAACAATACTAGCCTTTAAGTCTGATGGATCTGAATTATGACCTGTTTTAAAATGTTGTCCAATAAGACTTTCCATTTTATTATGTTTTATATATCTAATATGTTCCTATAATCTCACTTTGAATTTCCTTTTGCTCTCTCCAATATAAAAGAGAATATATCTGTTGTTCCTAGTTAAAATGGAGTCTTCGTTTACCCAGATGAACATGTCCAAGCTTACTTTATAACCTGTCACATGAGTATTCATAGATTTGTGGATTTATTGTATGGGTTCAGGCAAATCTTCTGTTGCTATCTCTTTTTGGGTGGTCCTTCTTTCCTCTGCATGTCTGAGAGTCATCTGCCACCAGGGCTTCTCCATGTACAGAGAGCACTCTTGCCCCTTCCCAGACTTATTCCAACCCATGTATGGGGTCAGTAAGGAGAATGAGGTTCCTATAGTGGTGTCATATTGCTGCTGAGGGGTGTTTTTTTCCATTACCCTGCTGCTTTACATCAAAGGAGCAGATGTGCAGTGGGAACATGCTGACATCTGTCCCACCTGTTTGACAAGTCATCCAGTATCACCTGCCATTTTCATTAAGGACAATACCCCCTTGTATGCCCCAGCCGCTGCTATAGATCAAACACAAATAGGATCCAGATGTACACAACCCCAAGGCACTCATGGTCATCCTTCCCCTGACAGCCCTCAAACACACAAACTGCCACTTGAACCCAGGTCCTGTGGCCAATGCTGGCACAAGGTCTGTTGGAAAACTTTTGAATAAAGAGGATTTAGGCCCTTGAGACTACCAGCAGATGAATTTGCTTTAGCAGAGAGGCAAAATCTGGCACTGGGTCAATATACCCCACCCCCCCATCACCAATCCATGCGATGTTTATGGAGTGGATGATGGGGGAAATTCTCTAGATTCATAAATTAATACTAAGTTTACAACTAGTGAACCATCAAGATGTTTAGCCAGATTGCTGTATTAGTGACATGAATAAACTGATGTCTTTGACATAGAAGACATAGAAGACCATTTAAATAATACCAGACATAAATTTGTGGGTACTCATCCAGTTGAGGCTAGCTTTGAAGGTAGTCAGGAGGGTACTTTACTTGATGTAAAAAGGAAGGCTACCCCAAAGGTGGAAAAGGATGGATAAAAATATCTCGTGTTTCCAGATGTCGTTTTTACACTGGAACACTTGTTAAACTACTTGTTTCATGAAGGTAGAGAAAACCAAAAGGTACAGTCATTCACAGCACAAAACACTTACAAAGGTTATCTTTCATAAGTATGAAGGAAATAGTAAAGAGAGAAAGATTTAACCCTCTCATAGGAGCTTAGTGGTTTAATCTTTAGCTATTTTAGTTTTGAATATGTGTGTGTATTAAGGACGACATATAGAGAGTCTAGGACCTCCTTTTACCTTGATGAGTTACCCTATCAAATAGGCAAAGCAGAAGGACTTAATAACCGTAACTCAGACAATTTGTTTAAAACTGAGCACATTGTCTCAGTAGGAGCAGAGATATTAAATAATAAGAAGCTTTTTGAGGAAGGTGGCAGCAGTCTGATAAGAGGAGAGGGCAGGAACTTTTCTGCTGATAACTCTGCTGCTCTTCTCGGCATTTAGGGTGAAACCATGGCTAGCTGATATATGTACAGTTACAGAAGTGGAACAGAAAAAGAACAACAGAGTTAAAGTAGGAGGAGTAGCTGTGATGGAGATATGAGCAGTAATAGCTGGGTTAGGAAAGCTAATAGAAACCAACAGAATGAATGAATGGACTTCTGTGCATAGTTTGTTTACAGCAGTAAAGGTGTCGTAAGCTGAATCACAGTTTAGGATAGATGAGTTTAAAATGTGGATCAGATATGTCTGAGGTAAAGGTACTATGCAGTGGAGATATTGACTTAAGTGACATGTTCTGTCGATAGATCGCCACAGTCAAACTGCTTTAATAAATATTGTTTGAACTGTGGCCTGAACAGGGAGTACTTTGTGTGATCACTTAAATCAAGAGGAAGTGACTGCCATAGTTTTGAGTCCAGAACAAAGAAGCAATGGCTAGTAGAGTGCAGTCTAAAAGAAGGAGTTTGTACAGGTGGATTGGCTCTAGTTTGTCTTCTTAGGTTATAGGTTTGAGTCGCAGTAAAAGTTTGGAAGAGACAGGTGAAGAGGTGTGTAGTTTGAGTATTTTGAAGAGTAAGAAACCAAGAAGCGGATTTGACTGGAAGCCACTTAGCATTTAAGAGCAAGGCAGTGGTGTTCATTCCATGGTGAGTTAGATATGAATTGATATATTTTATTGGACAGGGTGTGAATGAGGAAAATGTTTTTGACAGAGGTAGATGCAAACAAGGGGAGACCATACTCAATTTTAACAATGAGGATGCCATTTCCTATTGTAGCCATTGCTAGATATGCAAGGAAAGGACATATTTAGTTGGCTCAAAAGAATAGACTATTGATCTATGTGCTCATGAAAGTTTAATAATTGTCTAAGTCAGATCCTGAAATATCTAAAGGAGGCACTGGTTTCAATATGTATGTTGTCACAGTCAGTGATTTGAAAGGATTGAGGGGATTGGGATAATCTTTTATGGGTGCTGAATAATGTGGACCTTTGGCACTGACCAATGCTGTAGTGAAAAAAGTCCTTTTGAAGTTGGATTTCAGTTATGTGATGAGAGGATCAGACCTACAGATGCATATCGTAGTAATAACTGGGGCAGGGCTAAGAGAATTTTGTTGTTGAAGACTGAAAACAGTCACTGAATCCTCAGATGACTTTGTCATCTTTCAGGGAGGTTTGTCTCAAATAAATAACTGGTGCTAAAATCATGGTCTGAAACTAAATGCCAAAAATGCATTATTGTATCCTTTGGCAAATGTCATCTACTCCAGGTAACTACCACCTTGACAATACATCCCTAAGAGTTTACCTAGTTGTTCAGGGTTTGGGAACGTATGTGGGCAGTGAACTAAATTTTGACCACCATGTGTCTATTGCTGTAAAAATAGTCCTTCTATATTGCACAGCTTATAAACAAAGGGATCATGTCTCTATCTCTTGATGTCATTGGCCATATTTACTCAGCCATCATTAGGCGAATCATTTAATATAATGGCCATTTGGGCATGTGTCTGTCCAGGCATGTACTAGATAAAAAGATATTTTTATGTATGTATGTATGAATATATATATATATATATATATATATATATATATATATATACATATACATATATAGTGTTTAACCAGTTTTGCGAAATATATGATTTTAGTAAACATGTGGTAATGATTAATATATCTAAATTATGCTTTTGGGCTTTTGCTGAGGGAAACTGTAATATTGCTAACCTCCAATCTATGTTGCTGATATCCAGTATATTTGTTTTTATACTAATTATTAATTTTTCAGATTTTTATATATATGTACATGACCAATGTGTGCATGATGTCAGCCTTACATTCTTAACAAGCTTCACATGTTAGAGAAAGTACTAGGGTGATAGGTTGCTTTTTAGTGGGTTTGAGATAAGCATTACTAGCAGTCATGAACTGGGTAAAAACGGAATGTATTTAATGCCTTATTGCACTGCTTCTTTTATATTAGCATCCCATTTAATATTAGCATCAATTTGGGGGGCAGAATAAAGACTAGAGATATTTACTGTTAAATTTATTTTTCATCACTATTTTATATGTTTTAGAAGGTGCATTATTCTGAGTTAGTGTGCATAAGAAGTCCCAAAGAAATTTAATTTTAGAAATCAGGTCTTGACTAAATATAAATTTCATGTTTATATAGCAAGTGATTTGGTTTTGGAAGGAAAGATATGCTTTGTGTAAATTTAATTTGTGTTCTATGTAATTGAATGTATCGGACCTAGCTGATACAAAGCCTCACACTAATTTATGCTTTATTAATGGGTAGTTTGATAAATCAAGTGAGCAGTTAATAAATTTTATACTTAGGTTTTGGTTAATGGGTTGTAATAAGTGAAAACAGGGTTCCTATTACATTATCAAAATCATGAAACATCGAATACTACAAGATCAAACTTGTATTTTCGATGTTTCATAGTTTTGAATACGTAAAAAAATAAAATAAAATCAAAAACCATAAATCAACTGTTGTAAGCAGGAGGGCAAGTCCCCCGGCACCCCCCATGTGGGGAGCTGTGCTCCCACACCCCCCGCTCTTTAAATATACCAACTCCAAGAGCGCACTATAGTGCAGAAAGGGAATATTTCCCTTTACTGCACTGTAGTGCAATCTTGGAGTTGGTATATTTAAACAGCGGGGGAATGTGGGGGTGCAGGGGGGCTTGCCCCCTGCTTACAACAGTTATTTAACTGTTGACCTTTTTTTTTCTTTTTTTTTTTAGTTTGAATTGTTGAAACTTCGATTAACTGTGTTTGATGTTTACAGTTTTGAAGTTTCAGCAATTCGATAACGTAATAGGAACCCGTGAAAATAGTCTTTTAAAAATCCAGATATGTCAACGTCTGAAGGTCTTCTAATATCTTTGTGAAAAGGTGGGTAATTTTTAGTATTTATTTATTTATTTATTTATTTTTGCATATTTATATTTAAAATGGGAATAGTTTTAATATTACACAAATATGATAATAAATGTTTTTGCCATAAGAGTGCCGCGGCAAGGGCCCATTTATATTTGGTAATATCTCCATTTATAGTCAACCAAACTCTTTTGGCTCTGGTTACCAGAAAATACAAATAAAAATTTAATACGTTTAGGCCACCATTACATTTTGAAGATGTTACTTCATTATATTTAATATTTATTGATTTAGGAGATCAGATGAACTTTGAAATATTTGATTCTAGTTTATTTACCAATTTAGTAGGCAGAGAGTAATTAATGCTTCTGAAATGGAAAAAAATAGGTGAGATGTTCATTTTTATTATAGCAATTCTGGTAAGAAACAAAAAGTTCATATTAGACCACCTTTGTAGGTCATTTTGACCTAATGTCTAATGTCTATCAATACTGTATGGATTATATGAGCATGAGTTACTATTATAGTTTAGGGTTAATAGGAATAAAAATAATTTGTCAGTATTGACTTAGTATTCCAGTTGTGTAGTAAATTAATTGATTATATTGAATATGTTTGGGAGATCACTAATAGGATAGTTCAGATATGTGTTAATGTTATCAGCAAATGCTGTAAATAGGATTTTAAACCCCTTGTAAGATGTTGTAGTAAGATTTCTGAAGTATGAAATATGAAGAATGAATGATGATAATCTTACAGTCCAGCTGCATTTACAAAATTGCATAAGAAAAACTCATCATAAACTAGGGATGCTTTACAGAGCTAAAAACCTTCTCACCACTGCCAGCTAGAAGTACACTTGCCACTACCTATCTCCTCCCCACTGTTCTTTGTGGCACTTCCATGCTTACTAACCTCCAAGATTCACAAAAATTGAAACTTGAACAATGCTATAACAAAGTTGCTAATTTTGCAGCACGTATCCCTTTCAGAACCCACCACTGTATAGCACTGAAAAGCCTAAATTGGTTACAACTGCCACAACAACTAACATATACACTATACATTATTATTATACATTACCACCTATAAAATTATCCAGCATCCATCTGCCTGTCCAGCACTAAAAAACATCCAACACATCTATGTTCCCAGTCCGTCATTGAGATCTAGTGACCAAAAAATCCTGTCTACCTATAAATCTAGCAAATGTTCTGGGCATTGTCTATACTTGTACAAGGGTGCTAAAGCCTGGAACTCCTTATCTGTATCCATCAGGTCTATACCCATCCTCCCATCCTTCAAAATAACTCTGAAAGACTTTCTATCTAAAATCTGGTTCTATTCTTGCTCAAAACCAGAATAACCTATATCCCTAATTGTGAACAAGTACTTTTTCATTCCTTATATCGTCTTACTCTCCCTTCTTCACTTATTTCATTACTGCTGTCAAATTCTCTTCTCTGACTTTTTCTCTAAATATACCATAAGCCTATTTTTCCTTTTACTATTACAGTCTCCTATTACAGTCTCTGCAAACTGTCTACAATTTCTCTAAATATTAAATGATTATCATATACCTTGTATAGATTCTTAACCAATGTTATTACATTATGTCTAATTTGTTATAATTATTTAAACTGCAGATGTTTTGTTTTATTTTTGAAGATTGTAAAATTATTGTTCTTAAAATGTTTGTAATAATTTGGAGCTTTTCTCCCCGGGCCTCTGCTGAAAATGGGTTTCTTCAAATTCAGACTTTCCCGATGATCAAATGTCAATAAATAACTAAATAAATAAATAAAGAAAATTTAAAAATAAAGGTTCTATACCCAGATTAAATAAATGAGGTGACAATGGGCAAACTTGTCTTACACCATTGTTTATTGATTGCTTTTGAAAGGATATTGTTTATAATTAACCGAGTTGATGCCTTATTATACAAATGTTTTATAATCTTAAAAAAAAAACTGATTTGGAAAAAAATAAATGTTTTCATTGTTAGTAACAGAAACTGTATATTTACTCCTTGGAACCCTTTTGACGTGTCTATTGATAATGTATTGCAAGAGGTTTTATTATCACTGCTTAAGCTCGGTAAAGATTATAGAGTAACTGTTTGATCAGTGGTTTGTCTATTTTTAATGAAACTTGACTATAGAGGGGAAATAATTGATGGCATTACTGTTTTGAGGTGGTTTGCAAAAATAGTAGACAGAATGTTTAAATCCTCATTAATGAGAGCTATAACTTAGGATAACAATGCAGTCTTTACTAGGTTTTTGCAATTATAATACTATTAGAATGATTTAGATACAAATCCAGTATTCCTTCTGATATCATATTATTAAACACTAGGTATAGTTTTTGCCAAGATTTCTGAAAAACACTTATAGAATTTGGCAGTAAACCCATCTGGGCCTGGCACTTTACATAGTTTTATTTTTTTATATTCTTATGAACTTCTTTAATTGACATGGGGGAAGACTGATCTAAATGAATCATAGTTTTTTCTAATGTTGTAAGAGTAGCAATGTTAATATGAAATTGATAGCTGTTATGTCTGTAATGATGTTGGGAATTTTATATATTTTTATTATTTTTATTAAGAACTTTGAAGGAATTTGTCCCCATTCTGAGTAAGATGCCAGAACTTTGCTCTCATATGAGTGACTTAATCTGTTGTTCCCATTTGGTATCATTGTTACGTATTTGCAATGATAATAAACTTTCTAATTTTTTATAAATATTATCTTTGAATTCTTTGTTTTCCTTTTTGAAATAAAATGTATAATCTCAGTATTATCATAGAGGCTGCAAGGTGAACATAACGGTGTCACCCTGGCTATGTAAACCTGTCCATGTCATTGTTATCTACAGCCATATAATACATGATTTTAACTTATACAAAATGTACGTTTGCTGAACTACCTTTACATTTTAGGTTTAAATGTTTTCATATGGGATTATACAGACTATCTATACTTTGTTAAAATATGTTTGCACTTATCAGTACTTTACTTTTATAAGTAGTAGTAGCTATTTTATTTATTTATTTATTTTTTTATTTTACATTTGTTGACCAGGCTAATCTAGCTGGATATATGTCCATTTTCAGTAGAGGCCCGGGGAGAAAAGCTCCACACATTTCAAATAAAGTTCACATCTACAGAAGTACATATTTGGAATGCAAATACATTCACCGTAAAGAAAACAGAAATTTTAAGAAGTCACTTATTTATAAAGTATATGTGAAAAAAAACTATAACATATTTGACTAGACTTAGTACAATTACTAATGAAGTTACAATTAAATGTTGAGAAAGAATAATAGCTAAAAAAAGTATAGTATAAATGTAGATAAGAAAGGAAGATAAAAGGAAAGTGAAATGGAGAAGCAGTTGAGTAATACATCTAGTAGTAATATGTGTCACTTTTTTGAGAATACAGTAATAAGTAAGACTATGATGGAGAGAAAGAATAGTAGTTGTTAAGATGAAATTATTTCAAAGATGAGAAGGTAAGGTTGAATCAAGTAATAAGAGTAAGTTGGTCAGTCAGGTTTAGTACAGGGGCACATCCAATGTGTTTTCAGGAAGAGCGTAAGTTTATTTTTAAATACTATGGCTATGTTGTTCTTACCTTAGGTTGTTCCAAAGGCTTTGTTCTCATATTATTCCCATTTACTGTTCACTGTAGGTGTACCTGAGGATCAGGACACAACTTGATATGGATATTCAATCAATGGAGAAAAGTACAAAAAAACAGTGTTGCAAGTACAGATGCTGTCCTGCATGGGGAAATCTTCTACCCACTTTTGCATCTGACTCAGACTTGATTTTATTAAATAAAGGGGTGCAGAAGGTGAAGCCTTATGTTTTTGGGAGTAGAGAAGAGTTTTACTTATGCCAAAATATAAAAAAAGTCAGGCAACTATGCGAAATTGCCATTTCATGCTGTTTGCTTCATTGAAATACCTTAGCTCAGCTTTCCTCCATAGGAAATTTCTCTGTCACCTTAACTCAGAATCATATAGAAATATTTTAGAACAGATATTACAGATGCATGCATACTCACCATTTAAGTACCTGACCATCATTTAAGTGTCCATTGCTAAAGAAACCATTACATGAGCTTCTTATTGTCAATGAAGTACACAGGGAACCCTGGCCAGTCTTTAATTAAAACAATGAAAAATGAAAATAATACAGCTGGTTTAGAGTTATATCTTTCTTCAATAAGGTCTCATTGTAAGTTTTTCCCTTTAGATTAAATATATTCATATACTGTTTAGGCCTTTCAGTATAAAGGATATTTCCCTGATTGTATAGTGTACCAAACATTGAAGGCAAATGCACACGCCAGTGTTCAACTCAGAATAAAAGTGTAATGACACTTCTCATAACATGCAAATTATGTGAGGCATCTTTAATTAGTGCTCCTCAATGGGTAATTAATTATTATTCATTTTGAGAAAGTAGTTGTTTAAACAGATTAGAAGGAGTATCACTAGTAAAAAGTGATGTTACTTGATGACAGGTCTACAGTATTTAAAAGAAGGCAGATTGGATTCAGCCTGTGATTTCAAGGCTTGCAAAGTCATGCCTTTAGCAGTTGTACTGCATCAGCTTATTTCACTATTAGAAATACTGTCTAATCTCCTTTCCTTATTGTATAATGTTTAGCTCCTACGCAGTTCAGAAACAGATAAGAGAAGCAAAAGATTACATTTTGATTCATGCTGCTCCGACTCATTGCACTTTTAATGTTCCGTTTCCATGCATTTTGTAAAAATCAACTCAGGTAAGGCTGTTCCTGATGTTAAGCCGTAGTTTAACTGTTGGCAATGCAATGATTTAAGGAACTTTATAAAGGAGCAAAAAAGCAAAAGAATTGTATGCCTCCCTATAATAGAAGCACAGCAGCTGATTGTAAAGCAGCTTTCTATAAGTTCAGCAGCTCAGTTTCTGAGAAAAGAAAATGGTAAATCTATAGCATTGCAGTTCGTCTTAGGTAGTTAATCTTCACAGAGCTGAAGCCAGTGCAAATAAATCGTATGTATTAGCTGTGAGTGTGTTTACAACTCAGTCTTACCATGAATGTGTCAGCCTCAGTCGAAGTATGACTGTTGCGAGATCCCACACTTCTATTTCTGAGAAAACTTGCCTGTCCTTATATCGAATTTGTAATCTATTTTGTAAGTCTGACTTCTGTTTTATTCACTCAGACACGATATATCTTACTTGTGTGAGATGCTATCCTAAGTGCTTTAGGTTATAGCAATATTTTGTTTGCATTTCTTTTACTCCATCAGCTAAATTATACAACATAGACAGTTAGGGGTCTTTTCTCTCAGTACAGAAATAAATAACCTAAAGAATTAATTCAACGTAAAGTACTATAATCATAGGAACCTTATAATTAGCGTTCTTAATATTTTTCAAACATTACCTAATAGTTCTAAAACAAGTAAGCAAACAAGCAGAGAATTAATTAAATAAATAAAGCAGTCGTTCTCGGGCTGGATCACTTGTCATTCATGTCCTGCATCCCCATTACTGAAGACAAGCTCGGTTTGACATGTATCTGACTGTGTGATATGAGCCTGTCATGATGCTGAGATCACAACCCTTGTATTTCAGTCAGTCAGGTAGAGCCAATACATGGTGAGAATGACAGCAGGTGCAGTGGTGTCTGTCAGCCAAGGTTACACAGTGGGAGAGGAGATGTGATAAAGGGCACTGGTGAGTCCTTTAATGATCCATGTATGAGTTGTCAACGTATTACAAATTGAAGAATTAATAGCATACAACAAATATTTCTGTTAAAATAAATGCAGTGGTTGACTGGGCTAATTAGCTGGTAACTTAAAAAAGTATACATTTTACAGTTTTTACTTCAAAGAGAGGTGAAAAAAATCAAGACAGCAGACATACAAACTTAGTCTTAGTGGTCACTGTATGTACTTGAATACTGCAAACACATTTTCTTGTCATCTATAAATTATGCTCCTATCTGTGATACAAAATATATTTGACTGATGCAAAGTCAAAGCAGAAACTAAGAATATATGCACTGTGCACATAGCCATCCTTAGGCATAGGCCAACTAGGCAGCCACCTATGGTGCTGCTCTAGCAGGGCTACTTTTCCAGTAACCTAGATGGTGTAGATAAACTAGGTTGGGGGCACCGGGTGGTGTGGGGAGGCACTGTGGAGGCCTTTTCCCTAGGGCATCAGTTGACCAAAGGATGTCCCTGACGGTGCAGTGTCCCTTTTGTTTCAGCTGAGAAATCAGCAGCACCTTATTGATCAGGGACTATTATCTTACCTTATCTGCTTTTTTTTTTATTTTGATCAAAACTATTTAGTGAGTTAGTGGACATGAGAATGGTTTGCTTTACTTGCTACAGAAGACAAAAACAAGCTTTATGAACCAGAATTTTGAACAACTGAGCTTCTTAAGTATTGCCTGAAATAATGTATTATATGATGTTCAATACAATTCTAGGCCTCTATAATTTTACTGCATTGCCTATCATGGTTTTTCAGTTAATATGGGTGCTATTCTTGAGTCACACTGATGTAGTGATGTTTGCAAGATGGCATGAGATGTGTTTGACAAAAAGGAAAATCTGTCTTTTCTTTTTAAAGTGCACCTGGTACTGTGATCATTGATAAGGAGGTGAAACAAGCCCACCTGTCATCAGGTAGGAAATGCTATGCCTCATGGTTGTATGATAACAGTGCCTTACAAAGCAGAAGGAAATAATATTTCACACTGGACACTGAAACGACAGAACACTTAATACAATGTGTTCACATGTATACTGACCACATGAAAACTGTTAAATAAATAACACTATAGAAAGATAAATAAATAAAATAAATGGCTAATTAAATAAGGTTCAGTAGATTTTATAAGTTTGAGAATCAGAATAAATTCTAATACAGCAGTTGAAAGGTGAGTGGTTCTGTTACAATCTCTCATTGTTTAACCAAAATGGAAGTAATACAGTACAAACAGTAAATGTAGCTTACTAAAATCAGCATTGTGGTAACTAGATATAAGCAAAGTACACCATGGCATTCTACGTTTTTGGGGAATACTTTGGAATTATTTATTTATTTGTTACTATTGGATGTGCTTAGACTTTACATTTTAATATGAAAATTAACTCATGATTTTATTTTATTAAAGATTTGTTACTTCTTTTCTCTCTGAATGCTAGGCTGACTATTTTTTTTCTTGTTTTTGTGTGTGTATGTGTATTAACATGTGTGTTTAAGCCTGTCATTCAGTTATACTCTCTACAAAGTTGCACTATACATTGATATATTTTTTCCAGTGGGAAGGCAAGTAGAGGTTAGGGCTAACTCTGAAGGCAGCGGGTCTGCTTTCATGAAAGCTGGTATACAGTTCCAAAAAACTGATAATACGCCTCATAATCAATTACTATCTATATATATATATCAATCTAATTCATATTAATGTAGTGCTGTTTTATTGTAATTAATTAAAAGAAAAAGCAAAAAGACAAATTATAATAAACATAGAAAAGTATCTTGTCTAAGGAAGAAAGTGTTCCATATCCCCTTTGCTAGGGATGACCAAATCAAAATTGCCAAGGCAGGGAAAAAAACATTTATTTTTTAAGTAATTTTTTCTAAGGTCTAAGTACTTTTTCCACTACTGTCTGCCAACTGTTAAGACTTTTCCTATCAGACTCCATTCATTCCCTATTAATGATCAACCTTTCTACCTCAGATTCCATAAAGCCAGAGCTGTTTGGAAGTTCCATCCTCCATGCATCCTTTGGGGAGTTTGTGTTCTCACTGTCATCATGGTTATGAGAACTTTTCTGCATAAATGGCCCCAATCCACTCCTTTTAGGTAGAGACACCTTTATAACTGTAGGAACCACCAATGACCATCTATCAACAATTAACATGTTCTCCTGTGCACAGTCATCATTAACAATCATTCTCTGTCTCCACTCCCATATCAAAACCTGCAGTGGCACCCATTCATTGGCTTTATCTCCAGCCTACAACAGGGATTATGTCCAGGAGTGGCACCTGGGACTAAACCCCCCTATGATGGGCATGCCTATCCTGACTTGCCATGCTGTCAAACATATAAACCACTAACTGTACCTGAACTAACTTGCTATGCCGCAGAGACCTTAGGGAAAATAGCTAATTTTCTGAAGTGGTAGATTCAACCAAAGAAGCATTCAAAGTACTGTAATCAGCCACCTGCCATTTTCCAAAGCCACTAAAGATGAATAAAAAATACCATGCCGTTAAAACTCAAATTATAAATAAAGAAATAAAGAAAGAAATAAATGAACAAATTAATGGATGATCAGTGCATTTATATTTTCTTTTGGAACATGAATACAATTCCATGCCTATATTATTTCTTTTACAGAGAAAATAAATTCAAGGAGTTCTAAAAATTGCTAATAACATTAGATTAAATAAGTTTAACAACAAATATTTCTGGAATATGTGGGAGCCTGCCTGACCTGGTGTATAACACATGAACCATGTTGATGTGTAGGATTACAGAACATATCAAATAAGAAGAAGAAAGATATAGGGCAGGATTCACGAAGGCTTGCACGGAGTCTAAGAGTAATGTAAGACTCCATGCAGCCCTCGCGATCCAGGAACAGCCCGAAATTCCGTGTAAGAGACCAGCTAAAACGTCTCTTACACGGAGTGGGCGTAGATATGCTAATCACCTCACTTGCAACTGAAAGGCATGCAAATGAGGTAGATTAGTGATCCACGAAGCCCAAACCAGCCCGTGTAAGAGCCGTTTTAGCTGCAGAAATGTACTCAGTTGACAACTGAGTACGTTTCTGCAAACAACACAATGGAGCCATGTCAGCTCCAAATAAAGGGTGCATATGTGTCAGGCAGCATGCCAATGGCCAAATATGTGGCCATTGGCAAGGTACCCCGATGTTTTAAAATTGTTTAAAAGCAGCGCAGCCCCGCGCAAATGGGCTGCGCTATAGAAAACATAAAAATGAAGGTTATAGACCCACAAATGTGGGTTTTATGCAATATATATGGATTTACAATGCAGGGACCAGCAGACCAAAAACAACATGGCCACCGTTTAGTGGTTGCTAAGGGGGGAAGCTGAGTCTAAGACATGTAACTAAGCATTAGTAGGCAATCTGATGTAAATGAGTGTTAGGATACTGAATCCCACTGTCACATAGCAAATGAGCACATTCTGAGTAGTGTAAGAGTTACATAAGGGGGAGGAACAGAGTAGGAGATAGGTGACATCACAGGGGGGAATGGCAGAAAGAAATGCAGTTCATTGGAGGTCAGTGTTACATGACAGATGTCAAACACATATCATGGAAAGAGGAGTGCCACAAGATAAGCATGGGAAAGTCAAGAAATGGAAGGTGTACACTGTTGCTTACACCAAAATTTCTTGCTGGGCGTGCATGCGAACGTGAGCGAGCCATGAGGTGCGAGTAGGGCAGTGTGCGCACGTGTAAGGCAGACTGAGCATGTGGGAGCCTGTTGACAGACTGTTTGCGCTGGTGTGCACGCGTTTTAACCCGAATAAGAAGATTCTAAACTGTCTAAGCATGTGTGCGCGCGTGTAAGCCACTGTGAGCGTGTTTCTGCTTATATGCGTGTTGCTCCCCCCCGAGGAAACAGAGAGGAAAAAGGAAGCAACAGAATTAGTAGGAAGCTAGCAGGGAATACTGCTGGAGCTAGCAGGTGAAAACAATTAGAAGCAGGCAATTACACAGGCAGAATAGTAGCCCAGCCAAGCACTTAAAACTCTGCAAACAGCAGTGCAGGATGTTTCTCTCAAGAGACACTGCAAGACAGGAGTAAGCTATTAGAAGTGAAAACTGAAAAAGCTGAACTCAGAGCAGAAATGCTAGGGGCTGCTATAGCTGTCATAAGGAGACATAGGCGACTTGCTGAGGGTGGTGACAATGCAAATGGTGCCAGACAACCCACAGTGAGGAGACGGAGAAGAGTGTACAGGCCCAGGGTCACCTACCACGGGTTACATGAGCTGGAGATAGTGGAGTGCTATAGAGTGGACAGAGACCTCCTGCAGCAAATTGTTGAGCTGTGCAGGCCATGCCTCACACACAGAACCAACAGAGGGGAACCCATCCCAGTGGAAACCAAGGTATGTGTTGGCCAAAGAATACTAGCAACAGGTACCTTCCAGAGACCAACTGGTGATATGATGGGGATATCACAGGCATCAGCCTCCAGGGTACTGCACCAGTTCCTGGATGCCATGTCAGCACATGTCGGTGATCATGTATATTTCCCCAATGCCCGTGAGGTATTGGCCAGCAATATGCATCTCTTCCAGCAAATAGTGGAATACCCTGAGGTAGTGGGTGCAATAGACTGCATGCACATATGCATCAAAGCACCAGCCGGTGAGCGGGGTAGGGCCTACATTAACCGCAAGGGCTTTCCCTCCATCAACTGCCAGGTCATGTGTGATGCCCAGGGCATAATAATGAATGTGTGTGCTGGCTGCCCTGAGAGCTACCATGATTCCCATATCTGGCATTTGATGCAGCTGTACCAGACATTTGCCAATGGGGACATCCCACATGGACACCTAGTGGGGGATGCAGGTTATGCACTGGAGCCGTGGCTGATGACACCCATCAGAAATGCACACACACCTTAACAGGAACGCCATAATGAGGCACACGCACAAACATGTAATGTAATAGAGCGTGTGTTTGGGCTGTTCAAGTCACGGTTCCTGTGTCTGAACACATCTGGTGGAGCCTTGCAGTACTCACCAACTAAATGTACCCAAATTGTCATGGTATGTGCTATGCTACATAATATGATCTTGCGAAAACAGCTGCAGCAGGACCAGCATAGGGCCGGGCCAAACAGCCCCCCACCATTGCCAAGGCCATCACAGGCAGAGCATGACTCAGAGGAGGAACAACCTGAGCCTGCCCCAGTAGGCAGAAGGAGGCGTGCCCAGTATGCCCTGGCCTTGGCAAAGAGGCAATGCATAGCACATACACTGGCTCAGTAGGAACCCTGGGAATGATACCCTTCTCTGACTCACTCATATAATAACAGGGATGCCTAAAATGACATAACCTGCTCTCAAACATGTACAGGGAGTGTAGTATGTGCATCCAACAGAGGCAGCCCTGCAGCACCACCTGAGGCATGAATGCCATGTGTTAAGCAATGTAACACCATGTAGTATATGCAAACTTGATGACCCTGACTAACATCCTACCCTCACCAAGCACGATGCCACAATATGACGATGAGATGATCAATTGCAATAATTGGCTGAAGTATTGCTGTTAGTCAAAGGTGATCCAATGTGTGCCAGCCTGGGATTACATGCTGAGCATGACATGATGCTCCACCTGCTAGGGGTGGCGTTCACCTGTCAGTCCTGGCCTTATGGATACTGGCAAAGGCTGTTGTTACCCACAGCGTGCCTTGAATAGGTAAGGCTCAAAACACAAACCCACATCCATAGGTATCACAAGGGATAAGAACCTAGATGTAATGCTATACAATGCCAGAAGTCTAAACAGCAAGATGCATGCAGTCTAAACTCCCCCAGTATGGAGAATGTTGATATCTGTCCTGTAACAGAAAACTGGGTCAAGGCTCACAACAGCACCCTAACACTACCAGGTTACACCTCATACTGTGCTGTACAGCCTCAAAACATGGAACAAGCTACAAAAGGAGGGTGACTAGCAATAATTGTCAAGGATAACCACACCCCCATGTTGGTACCACAACAAGAAGCAGCATGGACTAGCCATGGTCAAATAACAGTGGCTAAACCTGCCTGTCAGTTTATAGCCTGCTACAGACTACCATCGTAACACCAGGAACTGCACTTGGCCTATGTTGGAATACATGAATATATCAAGCCCTCCAAACCACATTATATTGGGTGACTGAAAATACCCAAACATAGACTGGGAGCATTATTCTAGCTCCAAGACTGTAGGACAAAAGTGCCTAGAATCCATAAACCAAAATGCCCAGGAACAACGTACCACTCCCACAAGAGGGGTAAGCATACTGGATGTGATAATCAGCAACATGGGTACTGGATGGCAAGATGAGAAGTGTATCCCTCACTGGTAAGACCAGACCATAAAGTAATCACACTGGATATACACATCCTGACCACAGTCCTTGGCCAGAAAACCACAGTGAAAAACATGTGTAAAGCAAAAGTTGCACTCCTCCAAACTGATGTGGAATCCATTAAAGGCCCTGTGCAGGTGCAAAATATGAGCCACACCTCAGAACCTGTTATACAGGCATTCCATGAACACTGCCAGGAATGCATGGATTATGCAGTCCCAAATAAAACCAAGACACAATGCCATACACGCAGGCATCTGGCATGGTGGACTCCAGCCATTACCAAACCATGCAAGAGAATGAGGAAGCTACTACATGATAGAGCAAACATAAAAAGGGAAGTAATCACTGATCAGTAGTATGGCAATAAAATATGTCCACTCATACAATCCACTAAGGCCAGCTACAACAAGTTGAATCTGTGAATCTTGAGGCAATGTTACACCTGACCCATGTACACAGACAACCCTCACCTCCCCCAAAGAAATACAAATATATGTGAGAGATGCAACCATGTATCCAAACCGGAGGCTGAGCTCTCTCAACTCAGTACTGTCAAAACTAGTCAGGAGGAGAAGATAACCACACACGCCACAAACCCAGTCTCACATAGACCTATCACAACTGCAAACCAAAGACATAAACACAGAAAAACATTCCCGGAGACCCTAATTACAAACACACTACATCAACAGAGGCCTCCAAAGCAGACACCCAAGCAACCACTACCTCCAAACATAGCACATGCAACACATAGTACACAAAGCTGGTGTGCCACACAGTCACAGGCCAGAAGGAGAAACAACATGCCTGATACAGTTGTAATAGGTGACTCCATAGTCAGACACACTGCTGTCCCACTCACCAGACTGAACAAGGGAAAGGGTACAGTAAGCTGCCTGTAGGCTGCTACAATACGCCACATAACACAAGTACGCAGGTCACCCCAAAGCAAGTACAAATATGATGCAGTCATTGTCCATGCTGGCGTGAATGACCTGAGATGTACCTCCCCGGACTACATGAAAAGGGACATAGATGAGATCTCTGATTATGTAGTCCAGGCGGTATGACACTGACCGTGTGCAGCATCCTACTCTCACGAAGAATGATGCCACAGTACAAACACAGAATGATCAGCATTAACAAGTGGCACAATTACTGGTATAATTCCAAGGGGATCCAATGTCTGTCTGCTTGGGATGTCATGCTTGACAAGCCGCGCTGCTGTGCCAGGAATGGCTTGCACCTGTTACCCCTGGGCGTCTGGATATTGGATAAGGCTTTTGCCACCTCCATAGAGCCTTTCGTAGGCAAGGCTGAAAAGACTAGCCCACCTCCCTAGAAAACATAAGTGGAAAGAAGCATAAGGGTAATGCTGCCCAATGCCAGACGTGTAAACCTCAACATGCATGCTCCCGAGGCCCTCCCCAGTATGGAGAACATCGATGTCCGTGCAGTGACAGAAACCTGCAATAAGGCTCCTGACAGCACACTAGCACTACCAGGTTATGCCTCATATCATGCATTATGGCTCCAAAACCTGGACCAAAACATAAAAGGAGGGGGAGTATCCATATTCAGCACAGACACCCACACGTCCAGGTAACTGACAATGCACGAAGCATCGGAGACCACCCATGTGCAACTAACCATAGGCAAAACTGCTGTACAGTCTGTAGTATGCTACAGACCACACTCTCACAAACAGGAACCCCACTCAGCCATTCTGAAGACACTGGACAGTATGAATGTCTCACCAAATACTAAACAAGGTACTCACAAATTACCACATAGGTGGTAATCCATTATGTATGGAAGGAGTAATCAGGGATCTAGGGGCACAAGTGGGCAGTAACCTGTCATGTGACATGCACATTGCCAACGTGGCTAGGAAGACTGTCTATATTGGACACCGTATCATGAAAGGATTCACATCTACGTCAACAGAGGTCAGTGTGCCCCTATACTGTTCTCTTATCAGACCCATAATCTAGTACAATGCCTCATTTGGGATGTACCTTACCCGACACCTGCAGCAGTTAGAAAGACCTCAAAGGTACCTCACCAAGAGGATAAAGGGTCCTACATATTTGTCATATGCTGCCTGGCTGTAGACACCCCAGCTGTATGCAGTCACATACTGCCTACGCAGAGGCATTGCATGCCTGTTGTACAAGGCCATGTCCAACACAGGAGTAATGGACATGCTCCACCCCAGAAAACCCAAATCCATCGGAGCTGTGAGAGTGAGAGATGTCAACCTCAACACATAATGAAATAGGATGTGCTGGAGGGACAGATGCATAACCCAGAGGCTCCCTACACCCTGGAACGGAATCCCACTCCATGTTAGGCAGAGCCCCTCACTGACTCTCTTCAACAGGAATCTTGCCAAGTGGATGGATGATCGTAGATGTACACTGGGGATCTTCACTGCGTCGTGTCCAGACAGAGGCACAGTTAATTAAATCATAAATGGCCATAATATCCACATAGCAAGGGGTGGCAAAAGCCACACACACTCTGGCTAGGCTTATAAATGCCCTAGGGCGGATAGCCTAGTATGAACCAATGAACCTATGAAGATACAAATTGTACAGGACAATAAGGATAATCACAAGGTTTTCTTAACTGATGGTAGGAACCTTGTTGGGAAGTCACAGATATGCTCTGAATCACTCAAATATTACAAACAACATACCAAACACACACACATATTGCCAACATCCAACCTGAGAGGTGCAGTGCAACCCCCCCCCCCCAAAATGCAAAATATCTATCCCAGCAGAGTGCTGGCTCCCTGACATTGCAGATGCTGAGGTAACAGCCAGCATCTACAAAGCAAAACACACAGCATCAATGGTATGAGATGGTGTCCTGGGTTGAGTCCAACATGGACTCCAAGAAGAATGGAATGCCAAATAACACTACTGCTCAATGTCAGCCTTACCACAGGATATGTACCCAAAGAGCAGTGTACAACAACAGTGGTCCTTCTCCACAAAGGTGTTGCATGAATGGATACTGCAAACTACCACCCCAGAATGCTGACAAGCTTGGTCTGCAAAGCTATGGAAAGGATCAGCATGTACCTCAGACATAAAGATATTGGGGACCTACTGACAATAGACCCTACACAGTGTGGCTTTCTTAAGTGCAGATCCTGCCCCTTAAACATGTTTGACTCATTTGAAACAGTCATTAAGGTCATTGATGAGGGGAATGTGGTCCACACAGCCTAGCTGGACCTTGCAAAAGGCTTCCATACAATACCCCACGTATTCATTATAGATAAGCTCACCAGCTTAAATATAAACCCCTATGTCAGTATAGGGGTTGCAAACCAGACCAAGGACAGAACTGACATGGTCAGAAATGCTGCAGGCATGTCAGACTACAAACCAGATACAACTGGCATCCCACAAGGCTTGGTCCTGGGACCTCCCTTGTTTGCTATATATGTCCCATAGGTACAGGCCAACATGGAAGGACTGTGGCTGAACAAGTTTGCAGAGGACTACAAACTGGCCACCATATCTGATCCTCCAGCTGACACAAGCATCCCACAAAAGGGCCACATAGAAACAGACAACTGGTGCTATAGCCATGTCAGCAAGCTAATTGCAGAAAAGTGTATAGTCAACCTCTGCGGATATACAGTAAGTGCCCACCAATTACCACATAGGTGTTAACCCATTAAGTAGTTAAGATGTAATAACAGACCTGGGGACACAAGTTGATAGATATCTTGCATTGGACAAGCATGTGGCTGTAGTGGTTACAGAAACATACCATATACCCACCTAATCATGAAGGTAGTCAGATCTAGATCAGGGGAGGTCATTGTGGCTCTGCAGTCATCCTTCATCAGTGTCACAATTGACTACAATGGCCCCTATGAGATGTACCGCAGCAGACACCTCCATCAACTGGAAAGACCCCAGAAGTACCTCACCAGGAGTATCAAAGAGCTTGAACAGATGCCATGTGTTGCCTGATTAAACAAACTGCAGCTCCACACACTGCCATACTGCCCACCCAGAGCCAAGCTGTGCCTGATGTATAAAGCCATGTCCAAGCTGGAATCAATGAACATGCTGCACCTTGTACAATCTGAATGGCAGTGAGCTATGCACATGAGAGACCTGAACCCCAGCACTGACATACATAGGACTAGCTGTACTGAATGATCCATAACACAGAAGCCACCCCCACTCTTGAGTAAACTCCCAGTCAGGTTAGCCAGAGAGTCACCCAGTGACTCTCCTCAAGAGGAATCTTGATGAGTGGATGGGAGATGGTAGATTTACCCTGGGTATCACTGGTATGTCACGGGTAGACGGAGGCACAGTATACTAACCATGACATATGTCATGGCAGACTCCAGTTACAATGTGTGTCGAAGGACAAACACACTCTCTGACTAGCATTAGAAATGGCCTAGGGCACATCGCTAGTGTTTGCCAATGTCCACCTATGTTGTGGAATACACTACCAATGTTGGACAAGCCTGGTTTAAGTAGTCCATATCTGAACATAATGCAACATGGTCATATGTGCACAACTGGCCCATAAACAGTCTGTTGTGCTCACTATGAAAATTTAAAGCAGTGATAGGACTAAAGCCCAGGATACTGTCCACCACAGTGAAAGTACTGAACCAGTACACTATATGGTACTACAGTGTTAGGTCAGTATGAAAAGATGTTGACAACTGTATGCAAAGTATCCCATGCAAACCCTGCAGGCTCAGTATAATCCCTGTTGTCTTTAGACATGAAGCAGTTGGCCAGTAAATACACAATATGACACCCAACACACAACCATAAACGTGAGATATTGTTGAAGTTCACACTCATCCACAAATGTGGTGGACTGCAGAGTTCAACATATGGAAAGCTCACACTGGGCATGCTCGCACACTTTGATAAATGAGACATATGTCAGATAACATGCCATGGAAAGGCTGAACTGGGCATGCTCACACACTTAGGCCATATCTCAGTTTAGCAGTTGGCCACACATATCTGGTATTTGTACGTGTTATTCCAGGAACCAACCACATTACAGCTATCTGCCAGTGCACACAGTTAAATGACTACAGAGACATAAGTTCAAACATCTTCCACAGATACACAAGTTGTTCATAGAAACAGGGAATGCTATAGCAATAAAGACCTGCAAACAGTCTATCAGCAACAAATATTGTGCATCTGACAATTAAACATATGGGTGTAGAGGTCAATACTAGGCTGTTTGCCCTAGGGAATGAAAGCTTAGCCAGAGTGTGCTTGGTGTCTGCATCCCCAGTACAGTAGGCTACTGTGCCACTGTAAATTAGGTCACATAAGGCACCGTTTGGGGCTAGTGTGCTGTGCCTCCATCAAGCAGGGACACAGTGGAGATCCCAGGGGTTGAATTTGCTATGCCACATCCATGTTGTTGGTGTGTGCTGGAAGAGGGTTGGTGAGGACCTCTAACAGTAGGTGGGCATCAATAACAGACCGAGGGGAGCCTTATCTGCAGTGTCTGGACAATTTCACTGTCAACACATTGTCGTGATGATTTTGAGGGATTGAAGTGTCGTGCCAGTACTGTTCAGAGATGTCCTCCCTCTGTGGGCTACTGCTCTGCAATGTATTAGCTCACTCCGTCTGTTGGACAGCTGATATATGGCTGGTGTACACCTGACAGGGTGTCCTGTTGTGGAGGAGTCATGGGTATATTTGGGATAGCATGATCAATGCAAACCTTCCACATGCTCATAGAATGCAATTGTCAAGGATTCTGCAGAGTGGCCTGTATACTCCCCCAGCATGGGTCCTTTGAAGTCTTCCATCCCAGTCTTCACAAGTGCAAAGTCTGCTTTTGATAAATACACTTTGTATGCAGTGACAACCTTGCCTGGGGGTGGGGATGGGATATGGATGTCCAGGGAAAGGTGGGTATGGTCAGATATCAACAATGGTGGTCTACCTCTGGTGTGGAACAGTGAGTACCCATGTTGCAAATGGTCAGGTGCAATATGTATTCCCCTTGTGGCTGTGGTGAGTGGTCTTGCCATAGCACATGGACTCACAAATTGTAGTGGCTGTAGGGTAATGTTGTAGAGGCCTGAGTAGTTCCCACACACAATATACCTGTACCTGACGTTAACAACTGGCATGGTGTATGTGAACACCTTCATATCTTGGCACTGTTCCCAGGGAAGCAAAGTGTGTGTCCTGGATGTGGGAGGGGTGGTCTGAACTGGTTGTGTTGTGTGTTACAGGTCCTGTGGTCCTGAAGCATGATATAAAACATAACCTGCCAGTGCTGATGTGCATATCTGACCCTGAAGTAGGTGGCTGCAAATGCATATATATGCTATCCCCCACCTTACAGGTAGTAATAGATGTACATACCTCTGTATAAATAATGATGTCAGCACCCTATAAATACTGCAGGTGCAGAACAGATCCCCAGTAATTCGGATAGTGTGCTCTGCTAATGCGTCATCCTCAAATGTCATAATATAGTTAGGTAGGGGTTTGGATCATGCAAATGCTCAGTGTGTGTGTGTGTGTGTGTGTGTGTGTGTGTGTGTGTGGGTTAGTCTGTGTGCAATTCTGTGTGAGAGAAATGTCCCTTTTGGCAACTAGCAGAACACACTACAGGATGCACATTCCCCTTTCCAAACACTGATGATGTCAGCACCCTATAAGTACAGCAGGAGAAGGGAAACCTCTCAGTAATGCGAATAGCACGCTCAGCTAATGCATCTGTCTTGAGTGTCATAACATAGTTAGGTAGGGGTTTGAATCCTGCAAATGCTCAGTGTGTGTGTTTGGGTGAGGGGGGTTAGTGTGTGTGCAATTCTGAGTGAGAGAAATGTCCGTTTTGGCAACTAGCAGAACACACTACAGGATGCACATTCCCCTTTCCAAACACTGATGATGTCAGCACCCTATAAATACAGCAGGAGAAGGGAAACTTTCCAGTAATGCAAATAGCGCGCTCTGCTAATGTGTCCATCTTGAGTGTCATACCATAGTTAGGTAGGGGTTTGAATCCTGCAAGTGTGTGTGGGGGGGTGGAAGTAGGGTGTGTGCAATTACATGTGTGAGAAAACTGACCCTTTTGGCAACCAGTACAACACACCAGCTGCTGCATATTCCAGTCTCTACACAGAGATGATGTCAGCACCCTACAAGTACAGCAGAAGAGGGCAAATCTCCCAGTAATGCAAATAGCTTGCTCTGCTACTGTGTCTCTCACTACTGTCATAGCACAGTTAGTTATGGCATTGAATTCCACACATGCCACGTGTGTTTTTGTCACACAGAATGCCCATGTGTGTGGGTTGTTGTTCACAATAATGCATGGCATCGATTAAACCAGTAATGGCAATGCACACAGATGATGTATGTGTGTGCCAAATGCACATATATACCTGTGACCTTCAATAGTTCCCATGTCCGATGACTGCCACATGTTAATACATGGTATTTGCACTGGATAACATTATGACTGTGGCTTTCTGTGCGGGTGCTGCATGTGGTATGTGTATATACAGTGTGAGTTGTATATGGTATCATCCTAGCAGCGAGGGATACACATCTGGTCTGGGGCATATAGTCTACATGTTGTTCTTGAATAGGTGCTGCATGTTTTCACCTGTTGTGGGAGTGGTGACAAGTTGTTCCATAGCAATGCAGTGACTACATGCTAGGAACCTTTCAGCTATAGTGTTGTAGCTACAGTAATTCATCAGCATTCAGTAATACTTCAGCATTCTTGGTGAGGGTATGATGCCAACCAAGGTCAGGGTCATACCAGCCTGTGCCACATGCTCAGAGAGCCCTTCTATGTTCTCTATCATGTAGTCCAGGGAGGTACATCACAGGTCAGCCATAGTGGCATGGACAATGACTGAGTCATATGTGTCCATGCCTCTGACTGACCTGTATGCTTGTGTTATGTGGTGGACCATAGTGCCCCACGGGCATATCACTGTGACCTTCACCTTGTCCAGCCTGGTGAGCGGGACCTCATTGTACCGGGCAATAAAGGTACCTAACACAACTGTAGGATGTGTGTTGTCTAGCAGTACAGGCTGTGACTGTTTGGCACACAGGATTTCTGTGTTATGTGTTGCACGTGCTGTGTTCCGGCTTAACGTATGCCTGTGTGCCAGCTGCAGAGGTGTCTGCTGCACACGCAGGATGGTATTCTGAGGCTCCACAAATGCCCCAGTGTGTTCATGTGTTTGGATTGCTGTCAGTGTAGGTCTACATCAGACTGGTATTGTAGTCACTGTAGTATTTCATGCCACCTGACAGGTTATGCCAGTACTGGGTTCAGAGTGCTTAGTCCACAGTTTGGCTATGTGGTTGCATCTCATACATGTGTTGTACGTCCATGTGTAGGGTAGAGGGTTGACTGTGTACATGTGGCAGCTGTGACATTGCCACATGACTCACATATTCCACAACTGTACCATAGAGGTGACTGACAAGTGACCTTTGCACATGCTACCATAGTATTGTGATTGCCATGGTGATTAACAGCACATAGGGCCAATGGGGAACAAGGTACAGAAGGTGAGTATGTGAGGGTGTAGTGCCTCTGATTAGTTAGCACTGGCATATATGACTGCTCACGTGGTCAAATGCCAGGAAAGTCATATGCAATGTGCCACAGGCAACGTACATGCGAACAGGACAAACAGTGATGTTCTGTCAAGTGAGACATGGACATACATATAGTAAGCTATGCAGATGTCACTAGGAGTCCACAGAAGCTCTGTAAATCTGCATTGCAGGTGGGATCAGTGTTCCAGGGTAACTGCAAGCAAAGATGCATGCAAACAAAGCTACAGTAAGCAGGGCTGCATGTAGTCCATTGTACAACAAACAAGCTGTACCACTTCCAGTAGGTAACAGTGCAAATATGCAGGCACTATACACATGTACATGGAAATACACAGGTCAGATGGCCAGGGTCCTGTCTCAGCGCACACAAGTGTACAGACCATGTACCATCAGGATGTACAATAACCGGATGGAAACCCAGGTGCTCATACCTGCAGTAATACACATGTCAAATAACAGACACTGAGCCTTCACTCAGTAGTTCCATACTTAGTAGGATGTATGCTACCTGTCCTGCCACCACAGTATCCCTGACATTTATGGGGACTCTCCCTCCTGTGAAAGTTAGTTTTGTGTGTTGGGGCTGTCTAGCATGGTATGAGATGTGAGCTTGCAGTGCTAGGGTGCTCCTGTGTGTCCTGTACCAGTGTAGTACTGCACACATATCAACATCCTCAAACATCCGCATTGCAGAGTCCAGTGTGGGCAACATGCCACTTGCAGTTTACATGTCCATCATTGCGTATCAATACTTTCATTACCTTTTCCCCTGTGCTACCATTGTATGTGGCCTTCTGTTGACATCCTTACCACCAGTATGCAAACATGTGCAGATGATACACTATGGTACTTACCATGGGTGTAGAAAACAGTACAAGACAATCATACCCTTACTGCATCAGGCATGCTGGGATATACCCACAATTATATCAGCACACAGTACTGTTAACAACATGATACTATTACTACATGCCTATGTAGTCACCCTGTGCATCTGCAACATGTTAACCTGTACCTGCACTGATGTTACAGATTGCAGGAGGTGGCACAGTTTCATCATATGCACAGGGTGTGAACTTGGTATGCCTGAGTCTGCCACTGATACCACCAATTGACATGTATGTGCATGTGTGTTGGTGAGGGACAGCAGTACAAGGTGGGGCAATGTTGATGCAGTGTGTGCGTGTATGCAGTAGCCCTAGGTGTTGTCAATTCACATGTGTGTATGGATGCACACAGTTCCACCTCATGGCTGCCATATACTGGTGTTTGTGGACAGCCACAGACTGTACCTGCCAGGTCATACAGATCAGTGTCTCTGGCCATGGACACGGTACCTGTGCCTTGCAGGGGTGCTATGGACCGTATCCGGTACCAATCCAGACCGGGTACTGTCATCAGAAGCAGGTGTTCATTGACTGGACACAGATACCTGCTGGGCCTGTCCAGAGCCACGTGCACGTGGTCTCCTGGGGCGGTCTGATGACAGCACAGACCCAGCATTGCTGGGGCTGCTGCTGGCACTATGGGGGCGGCCGTGGTCCTGTTGTCATCCGCGACGACTGCCAGCTGCTGCTGTTGCTGGCATATGCCCACGTCGACACCTCAACCATCCATCATTGCC
This sequence comes from Protopterus annectens, assembly GCF_019279795.1. Classification (NCBI taxonomy): domain Eukaryota; kingdom Metazoa; phylum Chordata; order Ceratodontiformes; family Protopteridae; genus Protopterus; species Protopterus annectens. The sequence continues at coordinate 483,760,426 of NC_056747.1, read as the reverse complement.
CTGGCTCATGGACATGTAGTTGTGGAACCGATCTAATATGTCCCCACAACGTCTGTCTATGACATCGGTGAAATTACGGATGGCAGCCGCAATGTCATGCATACTGTCAGTCATGGCTGTGCGACATGCTGTCAGCTCCCTCAGACCCTGTCTGGTGTACCATTCCATACGTGACTGTGCCTGCATGACAGCCCAAACATAGCTGAGGTTGTAAGACCTCTGTGGGCACGTCTGACAGGGGCAGTACGCCCACTGATGCTCCCACGAGAAACCCTGGACATCTGTCTGTGTGGTACCATCTCAGGGCCATGCCCATGGCTGCTGTGTGGGGAAGCATGTGCCACAGATACCACATTACCCTGGTCAATGCCCACTGTATCCTGTCCATCACCTAGGGACATTGGTGACAAAGGGTGTATTGGCAGGATGACTGTGCACATTGACGGGGTTGACAGCTGTGTACTGTCAATTGGCTGACCAATGACAGACCCTGGCACACCTTCCTGTGCCATTACACAGATGTCATCATTATCAGTACCCGTGGCACCTGATTCTGGTTCCCTGCTGCATGACACCAGAGCAGCACCAGAACCTGTGGGAGGGAAACAGGAAACACAGTTTACAATGTCTACACAATGTTACCAGTGATGTGCACATGCACACATGCACACATGCACACGTGCACACATGCACACATGCACACATGCACACTACTCAGTATGCGAGATATCAACACTCAGACACAGACACACCTGCATGCATACACAGAGCACTACTAAGTGAGCCTAATATTACTATTACTATCAAGACTATTAAAGGTATTGTTAATACACACTCACCAGCATGGATAGGCTGCATTGCTGTTACAAGAGAGGGACCTGCAGAAGTGAGGAAATTAATGTCAGTGGGCACAACTGTGCCATTGTTACTGAGTATGATGCAGGTCAGTAGTACAACAGTTGCCTTTCACAGGTCAGCTGCTGATATTGAGAATATCACACTTGCACATTAAATACTATGATGACAGCTACAAACCAAGGACACACCTCACACATGCATTAACTACCAGTGTACACAACAGTCAACTATACATATGGCATATTACCTGCACGCTTGTAGTCTTGGGGCTGTGTGGCTCCAGCCTCCATCATAATGCAGGTCTGCTGCTGTTGTTGTTGGTGGGCTGGAGCCACAACACTTATGAGTAGTCCCTCCAGTCTGGTGAGTGGGGGATGTGTAGCCACCCCACCACCTGTGCCAACCTGTTTCCTGTGGATATCCGACGCACGCTGATGGACATTTCTGATTAAATCACTGCAGTGATGTCGTACCTGCTCATATGTCCTATTATGCGTGCCCATGTCATTTACCCGACGGACCAGGTCTTGCCACAGTGCAGCCCTCTCCTGCTGATTCTGGCTGGTGCAGGAAAAGAGTATTGCATAATCTTGCACCAGGCTCTGGTGTATTTCCTCATCCTCAGCTGCAGAGTATGCTGGATTGCGCTGGTGAGCCATGGTCCTGAAAAAGGAAATAACATGATATCAGCAAAATATGTCAGCAGCATTTGGCACACATACTACACATGCTACTCGACTGTTGTGATACAACATATCTCACATATAGAGCATCTGTCTGTCTATTGGTGGATACACATGTAAATGGCCAGGTATCAGTGCTCAGCCAACAACTGTGCAACAGTACCTGGCACACTCCATACGACATACTACCAAACCCCAGCAGTCAGAACACTGATTCAGGTCCAAAGCACCTCCTCACTCTGGGGGTTTGTACCGAGGTACTGTATGGGGTACATCATCAACTACTGTGATCTGACCACAAACTAATTGCCCTGGATATACATATCCCACCTCCACCACCAGCACAAATGACTACAGTGAATAACCTTTCAAATGCAAACTTTACACTTCATAACACTGAGATGGTATCCTTTAAGCCCACTGGGCCAGTGGAAGACACAACCCACAATGCTGACTCCTTCACAAATGATTTCTACGGACATCTCCGAGAATGCATGGATCATGCAATCCCATATAAGACCAAGACACTCTCCACAAAGAGAAAGCATCCTGTCTGGTAGACCCCAGCATAGACAGATTGTATAACAAAAGATGGAAGCTACTGCAAGACAGAGCATAATTCCATAGAGGGAAGGCATGTCTGATCAGCACTAGTAAAGAGCTATTTTCTCTCATACAAACATCCATGGGAAACTTTGAGAGGGAAATCATTGGGGACACTACAGATAACCACATGGCCTTCTTCAGTTATGTTAGAAACCTGGTCAGAAACCCTCCAATATGCTCATAGTTAGTACACAACAACAAATAATTCACTGAACCCACAGATATTGGCAACATTGTGGCAGACAGGTTCAGTGCAAGTTTCCCCCCTCCCTCTCCCTCAAACTAAGACATACTTATCCCAGCTGAATGTAACCTCCCTGTCATCACAGATGTCCAGGTGAGAGCCTCCCTCAGAAAAGCAGAAAACACAGCATCAATGGGACCTGATGGTATCCCCGGTTGCATGCTACATGAACTCCAAGAGGAGCTAAACACACATATAGAAGTGCTATGTAACACTAGCCTGACTACAGGATATGTACCTGTACACTGGTGTACAGCAACAGTGGTTCCACTCCACGAAGGAGGCACCTCTACATACCAGTACAATACAACACAATACAATACATTACAATACAATACAATATACTATTGCCCCTGGGACTACAGCAGCATACTGTTCTGCTACCCTGACCATTGTGACAAATGTGATGTGATGATACCTGCTCCTGTCAAACAGTTACACAGGGTGACTCATATGGCATATTACCTATCTGACTAACATTCAGCAGGGGTATGTGTGACATGTACTCATGGGGGTCTTGCTTCTTAACGCTGTGTGGTTTATTGCAGGGTATGTCTTATCTGTGGGTAGGAACCTGTACCTCTGCCATGTGCTCTCTACTGCGGTGTCAAGGACGACACACAGCAGTCATTTAGGTTGTGGATGGTGTGAGGTATTACAATGGTTGTTGGACATCTGTCATCGGTGTGACTTAAGTATGTAAATCCAGGAGTGGTAACCTCTATGTGGGTAGTATGTGTGTACTATGTGGTGTTGTCAGTCACTGTGCATTGGTAATGTGTTTGGGTGCATTGTCACAGTGTTGTATGTGTCACTGTGTCCTTCTCCATATTTGTAGCTGTCATGTGAGGTACATACCGTGGCAGCCATTGTGTGGTGTGGAGGGGTACACTGATCTACATGTCCATAGCTGACACACCATGTCTGCTGACACATACCATGTGCAGGTATTCCAGGAATAGTGTGCCACTGTGACTATCATTGGAGGGGACTATTGTACACATTTATGACCCTGTTCACCCCTGACACAGGCAGTGGTGGGCAGCAAATCACATATCTGGTGGTTACTGGTGTAGGTGATTTGAAATGGGGTATGGTACTCCAGTTTTGACACTGGTGTTCACTCCATGCCTTTGTCACCAGGCACCTGTTGCAATACATCTGTACACATGTGCCTCACTCAGAATATATATACATCTCTCTCTCTCTCTCTCTCTATATATATATATATATATATATCTATATGTATATATATATATATATATATATGTATATATGTATATATATATATATATATATATATATATATATATATATATATATATATATATATATATATATATATATATATATATATATATATGTATATATATATATATATATATATATATATATATATACACATATACACATATATATATCGATGTACATATATTGCTATAGCTATGGAGAGAGGGTGTGACAGAGAGGGGGTGAGAGTGACAGAGGGGGTGGGACAGGGGGATTGTGAGATCGTCATATACAGTCATATCTGTAGATAGTCAGATCGGTCTGTCTATGTATATGTATCTACATATATCTATATCTGTATGTGTGTATTACATATATATGTTTCTACATATTCTATCTATCTACATCTGTCTATGTATTCCTACATCCCTCTCTATGTATGTATGTATATATATATATATATATATATATATATATATATATATATATATATATATATATATATATATATATATATATATATATATATATATATATATATACATACATACATATATTGACATACATACATATCCATATGATAGATAGGTATATCAACATGTTTGTTTACAAAACTGTATACACACACTAACATACTGCTAAACATACATAACTGTGAAACCTACTTTGTACATTGCACTACAACCTACATTCAACCTACATTGATATGTGCACATAGATGCCCTCACATACATATGTATGTACAACCTTCACTGATAGTTGCTGTATGTCCCCTGCCATATGCACATCTTCATATACATATGGATACAGACCAATGACACATATGGAGGGTTCACAGTATGTAGACTTTTAAAGTATTACTTTACATTACCTGTGTTTGTCACAGCTGTTTGCGTTGCCGTTTGGTTTGGTGTCCTGCTGCTGCTCCAGTTGGCAGATGTCAGCTTTCGAGTGGGTTTTGATGACTGTTTTTGTTTGTGTTTTTTTCTCTCTCTCTCTCTCTCTCTCTCTCTCCCTACCTCCAGAGGGTGCAATGAAAGTATTGCATGTGTGGACTGGGAGTACAGCATGCTTTTGTAGGTATCTGCATATGTCCATGTGATGGCCTCTGCACCAATTGTTAGCCAGCATTTGCTAATTGCATGCAGCCAGTTGTGTACTGATTGCAGTTCTCACTGTGATTCCAGGACAGTGCTAAAAAAGGTATGTGAGATAGGCATAGCCCTTTCAGAGTTTAAGGGCAGGGACCATGCTGGTATGCTGTGGACACTGTTCTGTGAGTGTAAAGGTTAGTATCTCTCTCATATTTCTGGCTGTGTTGTAGATTAACATTTCTCCATTCATTTCTCCAGTTTCTTCTACTAAGTGTGTATATACACTGACACCTAAGACTACTACTACTGTTAATGTGGGTGTGTGCTTTCCTGTGGGACATGTGGTGTAACTGGTATATAGCAGTGGCTCTTGCACTTTGTTGCTATGGCTTCAAAATGTTCCCTTTAAATTCACTACTTGTATGCCTGCTAGGTGTCTTGACTGTAGTGTGTTGCTGTGGCTTTGCTATTTTCCATGTACATTCACACCTTGGAATGCTTGCTATATCTGCTAGGGTGTTACTGCATGCAGTGTGGTCTGGCCATGGTGCGGGCCTTGACATCTATTAGGGTATTTGAGTATGCTGCTGAGCAGGCCCCAGAGACTGCATTTTTAAATGTTGTAAAACAAAATGCATAAATGTCTAACTTTTCTGTAAACACTGAGGTGGCAGAGTAGAAAAGCAGACCTGTCCAATATTATGATATAGCTAATGTGGGATACTCTCCTTGTCTGCAGTTGCACTGAGCTGTGCTGTACCAGGTGGCTTTCCTTTCCCCTGGTTAACATTTCCAGCTTAGGCCTATGATGCCCAGCCATTTACTGCTCTGAATAACTTGGATATTCGTATCACTTCCATAACATGCCTGAATATATTCGTGTGGTGCTAACATCAGTTTTACAGAGTTTGAAAAGCTACTGAAAGGACAAACACAGAAGGAGGGATGTGGGCTGGTGAAGTTCTGGTTGCAGTGTAAGCCTGTCTTGAATGATTCTTTGCTTATCATCTTGCCATATTTAGCCACTGCTTATGGCATACTCTCTTTTTATTTTTTTTAATTTCATTCATTTCATTTGTCACTCAGGTAAAAGAACTAAAGATGAGTGTCTCTTAAATGGTGTGACTGAAGATTCTGTCTCATTATGTGACTTGCTCAGAGTTAATTAATTTTTAACAAAGGTACCAAGGTATTCAAACCTAACTTTACAGGATGACTCCCGTTAGTAGTTTGTAGCCTACCTCATCTGTGATGAATTGCAAAAATCTACTGAGGGACTGTAAGTCCCTTTATTTTTTTCTGAGATGCATTTATTTTAAGTCATAATAGCAGTGGACACATTCAACAGCCTGCAAAAATGAGTTCATTCACAGATTCAAATTACATGATAATCTACAAAGCTATTGCAGTCTGGATTGGAGTAGGCACTCCAGAACCATTCATTAACATGAGAACATGGGCAAAAAGTTGGATATTTGGCATTGTTTCAAAGCTGTCATAAAATACGGTATAACAGTTGGAACACAGTCCGTAAGTGTAGGTATAATTAATTCAGAAGTCAGCAGATGAGGGTGAGAAAATGATGGGTAACAAAGACATTACCATGCATCTTCCTTGTTTATGTAAAGGAAGAGCAATGGCCCATATCATATAAACTGTCATTGATAATCTCCCTAACATCTGCTGTTATCCATTTTTAGCATATTTTAGCCAGATGATGGCTTACGTAGTTTTTGGTTTTCTTTGCCTGAGGCACTAATAACTATACTCGAGTCAGAATTTGATGACTATGAGACTCTTCCAGTTGTTGGCTACTTCTGTGGTTAAGAAAATTATAAGAATATTCAGCACAGGTATTTTTAGGGCCTATCAGAAATATAGAAACTACAACGAAAGGGAATACTCAAATTGCAGATGTTGAACATAGGTTCACAGGCCCATGAAAAGTAGATAGATGCAGCCAGAAATCTGGACATTTCATTAGCATAAAATCGGAATACTAAATGCATATATTCCACAACATAATGCCATTTATTTTTGCTACTGAAAAAAGGAAATGTTAGATGTGTGCCTTCTTTGTTTGAATTATAGGTAACATTAGTATTTTGATCATGTTGTATGGTTTTCTGTGCTCCAGTTACCTTCAAAAATCACAGGCAAATGAGGGGAGGATTCAGAAAATTGTGTGAATGGTTAAGTCAAGCCTAAAAATAAGAATATACACCTCCAAAAATTGGTATATCATGTGCAATTGAAATCAGGTCTGAGCATAGTTAGGCAATTGAGAGGTCTGTAACATGGATATGCAAATTTTTTTACAATGACTTTCCCTCACAATTTTGGGTAAACAGTCTGACATGGCATATCCTCCCTTCCTTTTTTTGCATAGTATCGGGTATACCCTGCATAGCTGTAATGTATCTGTAGAACCTGCAATTAAACTGGTCAAAGCGGATGACACCAGCTTTCACAAACAGAAGCCAGTAGTTTTTTTTTTTTAACTTGCAGTTTGCACCATCTCCTTGTAATATGCATACTTCTGTTGCAGCACTTAAGGCTTATCATGGATAGACAAATCCATTATCAGTTTTCCTGTACTTATCTTAAGGTTACAGATTTTGTAAATGTCTCTCGATCCAAATCAGTGATGAGATGATTGACAGCCCAAGGACCATCCTTGTTAGCCACATAATTAGGAGATGAACATATTGAAGTATATTACATTTTCTCAGGCCCTCAGAATGAATTCAAGACTGCTCAGGAAACTAACAGACCAGCACTTAACTGGATGCATTTACTATATCTTCAGAGTTTCAGGCAGCGATGCCAACTTATTTGTCAAAGTTAGTGTAAATAAATAGATATAAAAGTAAATAAATAAATAAATACTCTGGTCAAAACTTCATGAGTGTGTGTGTGTGTGTGTGTGTGTGTGTGTGTGTGTGTGTGTGTGTGTGTGTGTGTGTGTTTGTGTGTGTGTGTGTATATATATATATATATATATATATATATATATATATTTTAAAAAAACTATTTTTTA